>NC_054541.1:21421359-21693859 GCF_017654505.1 Polyodon spathula | reverse complement strand
AGTATTTTCCTGTATTTTCTATCATGGAAAGTTGGCCATCTTTTGTTCATAGAATGTATAACTAATGTCTAATTCTAGACAACTAAGGTCCAGATGCTGTTCTATACATCAATCAAAGCCATCATATGTTGTATTCTTTTCTTTAAGCCTTTATTGAAGACCAGGTTTTTGCTTTGACCATTATTGCAACCCTTTAGAGCAGAAAGCCTGCAATGTCTATACAATTGTATGTTTTCAAATGAAAAGTGACAGGCAGAAATCAGCAAATTGCTTGCTCCCAAATGAAAACCTTTTTTTTTCCATGCAACTTTCATTCCCACAAATATACAATTTAGTAAAGCTATTTACCATAACTGGTTAACAGTTTGCTTGCCTTACTTTCAGGTAGTCTTGCACCTCTGTCTTTTCACATGGAGAGAAAATTGTTCCCCACCACTTTCCTTTCAATCAGTGAAGAGGAGAAATGACCTAGGAAAAGCGTGTCCTTTGGTGATCGGTCATCCCTTTACAATTAGCAGCTAAACCAGCAAACGCCAGCTGGAGACCCACTGATTACTTAGGCCAACATCTTAACTTTTAGACTTAATTTCTTTAATATTCATTGGATGACCGATTTGCTTGAAGAAGCATCACTTATAGCAAGAAAATGCAGAGTAAAGGTTGTAAGGCCAGACTGACCTGAGACAGTCCAATTCTTTCAGCACCCGAGATGGCTCCTGCAGATATTAATTTGGCTGCTAATAAGGAGGGATGGTATCAGGAGAGTCCTTGTGGGACCACGCATGCTAAATGAGATGTCCAACAGTGTTCACACTATGTTTCCTTTAATAGAAGGAAAATGTCCTGCAGTCATTATCCCTTTACAGACAGTAACCTACTATAATGCTCCCTTGTCACAGATGTGAATACCAGATAAAACAACATCCAGTTTTCAGGGCTAGAAAAAAAGTTCCCCAATGTTGCCTGTGAGATACAGAGATTAAATTGATGATGTTAGCTGTAATCCAAAACATAGATCCCATGCTGTAACAATTTTACCAGTGTTTTTCTTAGTTTGTTCATTGGGTAAATTCATGTTAACCTTTATTAAATTCAGTAAAACAAGAAATACAAAATGTATGGTAAACTACGTAGTCAATTCTTTAAATATGTATCATGAAATATGGACTTTGTCATAGCAAAGACAACATTTCTTGCTTGTTCCACAGTTTTGGTTCCCATACTGGAGGGAGTTTACAAGAAATTACTAAACACATTTTTTTCCCTGTGGCAGCGCAATCTCTATCCTGGCAACCACTATCAACTTACACAACTCAAAAGAGATTTAGCTGGCTCATTCAAGCCTCTCATTAGCAGGACAATAAAGTAAAACTAATTTAGCCCTGATAATATGAGAGGTTCTGAAGTGTAACAACAATGTGTTGTTGGGGTGAATCAGCTTTTGAAAACTGGTTTACAGCAGAAGAGAAATTCTTAACCTTTCGATAGCCACTTGCAGCTGGACAAACAAGGCCTGAGTGATGCTGCATCATGCTCATAGGACACATCCTGTACAACAGGTAATGGGATTACACCAGCACAGGGCTCTGATAAAGATATTGACAGGGTTACAAATCCTATGTTTAAATTATTAGCACTTTTTAACACTACGTACATTCATAGATCGACAATTTGTATACCCTTTCAAATGGTATACAAATTGACTAGTCTGTCTTAGAAAAAATAGGACAAGATAAAATAGTATGAGAGTAGGCATGATGAGGAGAAGATAACAACCTTTACCTATCCTAACAATAATGACCTGCTTTTATAGAAGTGCCAAGTAAAGCGTTTTGAAAGGATATGTACTGATTGAACTGTATGGTACAGGCTTCAGGCCACCTGTGGAGTATGTGACACAGCCATCTGTCAGTGAACTAACAATTGTGTTTAGTTTTCGTCCTTTATTATACCTTGTGTAGGTTTATATAGCAGCTGAGGCACTTCATCTTTCTTAGGGGGGACGACTGAATTAAGACTAAGTGTCTCCAGGGGAACCCATCTGCACCATCAAATCTCGCTTTAGCTTAAAGCTAATTTTACAGCCCTTTTGAGAAAAAAAAACAAAAAAAAACAGCTAAATATTATAAAGCCACCTCCTGGCTATCTGCAAAATTGCAAGTTTCAGCATGAGCATAGCCCATACTACATAGAGGTTGGACACAATAGGAAACATCTGTTATATGTAGTAAAGGTTACTTCTATCTAAACCGATTTACTATAATTATAATAATATTTCATTTATATAGCACAATTCATGTACAATATTTTTCAAAGAGCTCTACATACAGAAAAAAATAAAAAATACAATTTGAAAACATTTCCATGCGGTTTAAATGTTAATTTAAATGTAAGTGTATTGCTCTGAGCACATCTCTCTGAAGGAAACAAACTCCACAAAGCAAGCTAGATGGATCTTTTTTGCTTTGTTCTGAAAGGATAGAAGGCATGAAGCACAGGAGGCTGTTCAGTGTTTTCAAAGCTGGGGCAGGATCATCGGTTCCCACTTCACGGCAATTTAAAAGACAATTTGAGTAAAAGACAAGCAACACAGCAGTGCTTATACAGTATAGCAATTCCCTTGTTAGATCATCTAGAGTTCTTTAAATTAATGGAAATGCTTAACAAAATTTTTGTTATTTTAGTGACTGGATTGATCATGCGATGGGCCATCAGCATTACATCTCCCCTTTTTTTTTTAAATGTAAAGAATAATCACTACACTTGTTGATTACCCAATATTTAGGGAACCTGTTATAATCAGATTCTAATGAAAATTGCACAGCGTTCTTTAGTTATTGTCTGTATAGTATGTAACACACACACATATATATATATATATATATATAATATATATATATATATATATATATATATATATATATATATATATATATTTTGCACTAAAACAGGGCAAGATAATAATTGTACAAGTTGTCAAATGGCAACACTTAGTTCCTTAATAATAATCTTTACCGATAGCAGCTTTTTTAAATTGTTGGAAGACTGTTCTTGAATTTTATTAAGGGTATGCATCACTCAGCTCCGAGTGGACTAAAAATCTACAGGACATAACTATACAAGAACAAAGTACAGCTTATGATGTGAGTGGAATACAGCTAGCAATGAGGTTCTACTCCTAAAATATAGGAGCTGGTGATGAGTCATTTTTAATCTTTACTTCTCAGAAATATTTTATTGATTTTTACAGCCCTGCCAGGAATAACACATAACATCTTATAACATTTTTAAAAGGTTGTGAAAATGTTATAGCCAAAATATTTCCACATAATATTTTCTAGATGTTATTAAAACGTTTGTAAAAAGGTTGTAAAAACATTAGCCAAAACATTCACATAATATTTTCTAGATGTTATTAAATTTTTAAAAGGTTGTAAAAACGTTAGCCAAAACTTTTCAACATAATTTTTTCTAGATGTTATTAAAACATTTTTAAAAGGTTGTAAAAACGTTAGCCAAAACTTTTCCACGTAATATTTTCTAGATGTTATTAAAACGTTTTAAAAAGGTTGTAAAAACATTATAGCCAAAACATTTCCCCATAATATTTTCTAGATGATATCAAAACATTTTAAAAAGGTTGTAAAAACTCCATATTTGAGTTTTTACAATATGGAGTTTTAAAAATATTCACGAAACCTTTAGTGCCGACTCAGGTGAAACTTTGCATACATAGCCTTAGCATGGTTGCAAAGCAACTTGCTACATAAAAAAATGGCTGCCGTGAGCCAACCAAATTTCAGCTATGGTCAAAATGCACATATTTGCACATATTACCCTGCTAAAGCTCAAATGATCCCATATATGCTATATTCAAAAATTAACTTGACTATGACCTTTGACCTGTCCTTAAGGTCAAATGCAAAACTAGCTTATAAATCCTTACAGAGCACAGATAGGGTAATAGTTACTATGGAACACATGGTAACCCATATATGCTCTATTCAAAAATTAACTTGACCGTGACCTTTGACTTTTCCATAAGGTCAAATGCAGAACTAGCCTATAACTCCTTACAGAGTGCAGATAGGGTTATGGTTACTATGGAACACATATAGAAACCCATATATGTGCTATTAAAAAAAATGCCTTGACTGACCTTTGTTCTCGGTCAAATGCAAAAGTGGCTTATAGCTGCTTAGAAAGTGCAGGTAGGGTCATGGTTAATATGGAACACAGATAGCAACAATAATGCAGTCAAGTTGCTTGCAACTTCTAGTTATTATTATTATTATTATTATTATTATTATTATTATTATTATATTATTATTATTATTATTATTATTATTATTATTATTATTATTATTATTATTATATTAATATTAATATATATTGTTGCGAGGACTTTTTTATATGACCAAAAACTAACAGTTTATCTATAATAATAATAATAATAATATCAACCCTACCACTGTATGAAATGTAATTATATAACGACAGAGTATTCGATAAAAAAAGATGCATGCGCGCACGCCTCCATAGCGTAAATCAAGCAACTGCTCGAGAGAAGTCGCACAAGTTGCTGTCAGTTAAGAGAAATGGGTGGATAGATACATAGGTAGAAGATAGTTAGACAGTTTGACATAGATTGATAGTTATACATTGATTAATAAATAAATAAATAAATGGACAGTTATAGATGTGTTTTTTTTTTTTTTTTTTAATTAATTTGCCTTTATCTAATCAATAAAGACAGCACTTGTTCAAGGTATGGATATTTTAGAATTTATTTGATAAATGTATAGTTAGCTATTTGGAAACTGCAAACGATAAAAATGTTGCTAGTCTAACATGTTAAATGATGGCGATTACAAGTACACTCAAACCTGCTCATGCAATCACTTTTATTTAGCGACCACCTGTTCAAAGTGACCACTTTAAATTCCTCCCAGTGATATTTGTGTGTTTATTTAACTTTATTAAGCGACCACCTGTCTAAAGCCCGCAGCACGCAGCCAGACTCAAGCAGTCCCACTCATCTCATCTCATCTCAACTGGCTATACAGAGCCTGGATGAATCGTAGCAGTGTGTGTGCCCTTAAAACTAAGATTATGAAGATTTCAGTCAGGATGGTCTTCAGATTTGAAGATTGCACATGTTGAATCTTTTTCAGACACAGTTTCGTTCAGATGTGATCAGTCTGTCTGTGTATGGTGGTTGCCCGCCAAGACTGACCGAGACCGATTAGTCATAAGGGTGTCAACCAATGGTGAAGCAGGTTTAAGTGACGTGGCTTGTCATGTAACTTTTCATATAAAATGGCGGAATATTGACAGCTTTTGTTCCACAGGTAAAAATAAATTAGTCCCGAATTTAAAAATACCAGATATGTGCACATAGATTTTTTTTTAGGTGTTTACTAAATCAAAGGTAAATTATCAATTTACCTTTTTATTATCAATCTACTGGCAGCCTATATTTTCTTACCTCGCTAAAACAGAAGTAACATGTGCGTTGATCTCCAATAGGTCACAAATCACAAGCCCCTAGATCCACACGCTGAGAAAAAAAACGCCAAAGTCGAATAAAAATCAACAGGTTGGATTTTTATTCAAAGGAATATGGTAACCATTTTAGCAGTCTTTTATCCATAATCAATAAAACAACAGCACTCTCTTGTAAAGGAAGAGAGAAAACATGGAGAAACTTGTAAAAGGCAGTAAGTGCCAGAAAAACTGCTGAAAAATTCAGCACTAGAAAGACGCAGATACAACATTTTGAAACGGAAAGAACTAGGGCTTGAAGTTTTAGGTTTTTATTTTTGTTCACATGACTGTGTTTTGAGCCGATTCAATATCTTAAACTGTTCTACATGTTTTAATTGAATTAATTTACTTATCTTCACTTAGTTATACATGGGACTACTTTATTTGGTGTAAGGACATTTAATTTTCAAAAATTGCTTTAAAAGCATGATTTATGCTTTTTCTCTTCTTCAAATTCACTGTTTTACCTGGATTATAAACTCTAGTAATAGTTAGACTAAGGTAAGTGTACCCCAATACATCACACACTCTGTGGCGATAGCGCTTATTGCACTCTAGTGTCCAGAAGCTGTAACTGCATCAGCTGGAATCACTGCAATGAACAGACTAAAAACGATTTTGTTTCTAGAATGTTCTTTATGGTGTGTCCTTATTGTTATTAAAAAAAATAACATTCAATACAAAAATAAACAGCATCATCATGAAAGATTAAAAAAAAAAAACTTTAACTTTAATCAGGTAAATATGATCATAATTACATTCGACGCAGCCTAACTGGGATACTGATAAATCGGGATTTCTGCTTAAACAGGATACAACTCTGGGAGATGGTTCTTCCCAATACTATTTAGGCTGTTTAATTGGGACATCACTTTGTTTAATTGAGATACAATATTTTCAAATGATTAATGGAGATCACTTTTCAGAGCAATTGTAGGTTTGCTTAGCACAGTGCAGTGAGTACGTGATTACATTACTGTGGTTTCTCAGGCTGCTGTGGCAAAGAAAGTTGGCATGTCAACATCGCAAGTGCTTCGCCTTGTGATAAGATGTGATTTAATTCATTTGCATGTCATGTAAAAAAAAACAGCGATTCATTGTTTAGGAATAAAAAAACAAAAACAATTGACTCCTATTTTAAATGATGTATTTAACATTTAATCATAATGTAATGTGATTTTAATCTTTCTTTTCATTTAGAGACAAAAAAGTGTCTTCTAAGATGCCTCTGGTTTAACTGGGACAGCTGCTTATTCTGGATATTTGTACTACTCCTGAGGCGTCCTGATAAAGCGGCGCCAAATGTATTGTATTCTACGAAGGCTGACAAAACCCTAGTGTGGTATATTTCTGATCTCTTTCGAACAGTCAGATTTGTCAGCAACACAACAAGCCTTTGTATGAAATGGTAGGTAAGCGGTCGTACTGCAACCACATAACCCCTGCGCCCTTCCCACAAAGCATCCACAATAGTATTCATGTACTCTGGCAATCAAAGCAACGTTTTCCTTCCAGTGCGCACAGAAGGAACCAGGGCTATCCAATATGCTGCCTGATACCAGCAACTTCAAGTAATCAAAATCTTCATATGTAAGACCCTCCAACCTCTCAACCTAGTCCCACATAACATCCCCTCAAGGCAACCGACAGAATGTATAAAAACTTTATGTATTTCCCTATCTTAAGACTCCTGTCTAGACAGCATCTGGGCTATGGATGGCAGTGGTCAGCGCGTGACATCATCAGAGTTTAATTAATATATTCAGAGACATCCACATTGTGTTACTTAAAATAATAATAATAATAATAATAATAATAATAATAATAATAATAATAATAATAATAATAATGTGGCAAAGTGATTTGTAGTGGACAGGTGTAGAGGTGATGCAGTGCTTAGTAACAACAACAGTTCAATGGTGAAAACAAAGGTTTGTTAAATTGCTTTTAAATAATACTACTGACTATACACAATGATGTGTACAGCCAGTCAAAACCACAGGGTTCAGTCCCAAAATAATAATACAATAACACACACTTTAAAACACCTACACGATTACCAGTCCAATAGTGATTGCTCCGGGTGCAAGTAGTGTTGTGAATACGATACAAGTGCTTAACAGTGGTGCAGTGCAGCCCGGGTTTTACAAATGTAAAACATGAACAGTTAATAGACAGACTGTACAACACTAAACACTCACAGTTTCTTTTTACTCCTCACGTTCAGTCTGTAACCATAACACAAGGATCAGATTGCTTGGCCACATCCCCTGATATACCTTCAGTCCCGCCCCCTTCAGTAGCAAGTGCAATCATGTCTCCTCCAATACATGACTGACACATCGCCTACCGTATTAGGGCGATGACTTCTGGTGTTGCAGCTCCACCCCCTTCCTGGATAGCCGACTTCCAGCTGGCCCTGGAATGAACTGTCAAACCATCCAGTCCGGGGAACACAGGTCGGGAGGGAGATTGTTGATTTGGATTCATTCGCTCTCTGTCACAGTGTACCATCCATCATCTGGAATACATTTACTTCTTTGGTGTGCAATCCAGCATTTTGTGACCATTGGCAATAAACCTGAACAGCAAGATCCATGGAGTTACTTAGCTATTACACTGCTACCAAAGTCCTGCCATTCTCTTGTCCCACATGGATTATATCTGAAGGTGTAATGTCCCATATGGTTTTGATATTCAAGTCAAAATTTGGTCAAGTCGTATTTAGCTGAAACAGCTTTACTACAATGCTAGACATTACTTTCTATGTCAACATTATAAGCCTATATTGAACATATTCACTCCAGATAAGTAAATCTTCCGGAGTTATAACACAGCATGAAGATGTCATTTTGCAATTCCAACTGCTGTAGTATTTGGCTGAAAGTCTGCTTTCTGACAAAGCACAGGTTAAACTACAGAAGTAAAGAGACCCCAATTGTAGGTTCGAATCCAGACCATGTCACAGCCACCGTGACCGGTGATTCCTAGGGGGCGGAGCAAAATTGGCCAAGCGCCGCCCAGGTAGGGGCAGTTTATCGTGTATCAGCGAACCCTGTGGCCAATAGGGCACCTGTGGTTTTGCAGTGGAGCCATCAGATCTGTGTTGTCCTCTGGCACTATAGGTCTGGTGGCCTCGCTGTGGCTTGCGAGCGGTGATCCGAGGATACAGATAATAACTGGGGAGAAAAACCGGGGTAAAAAATTGGTAACAACTAATTTTATAAAAAAATAAATAAAAAAAATAAATAAATACAGATGTTCATTTGCCATGAACAGTATCCAAGTAAATAGAGATATGATAGAAGGGAGGTGTGAGGAGTATTTAATTTTTTTTTTACATTTCTTCTACATAATTTTCTACATAAATTACAAAGCACATTTTTTCCAGCAGAAAATTGCAATGAGAAACATCATTAAGTAATTACTCACAGTGACATTTTGAGAACAATTCTGACTGACTATGCCAGTCAAAAAGCCAAAATTCTGCGGCTGAAGGAAAGTTACGCGTCCATGCTGCCTTGGGTGATGACAAGCCCAATCCCTGGGCGGTGTTGTGCAGACATCTCGGGTGGTAACGTGAAAGCATTCACGGGCGACAGCGAACTAGTCTCCTCAGACCTCCACAGTGCAGGCTCGGCAGCCTTATGCAGTGCAGGCTTGGGCAGGAGCTGATCCTTGGGTGGCAATGGCAACAGGTAGTCTCCTTCTTGCAGTGGAGGTGGAAGCTGCCAGTAGTTTTCCCCTAACGGTGGAGGTGGGAGCAGTGGGTAGTCTCCCTCTGTCGCTGGGGAGTGCTGCTGCTCTCCCTCTGTTGCTGAGGAGTGCTGCGGCTCTCCCTCTGTCACTGGCATGAACGTGCTGAATGCTTGTGGTGCTGGAGTAGGCGTAGCTCCTCCTGATCAGACTGGAGATGGCAGGGCCCCTCCCATATCTGCAGCCAGGTAGTTGAGGCTGGGTGGTGTTGCTGTTCCCAGGCTTCCTATCACTCCCCATCTCGGGCCAACAGTAGGTTAATCACCGTCGCAAGGTCCCTCCTCATAATCCCCTCAGGGTCCACCAGCCAGTCCCACGTCGCCTTCAAGGACCTTGGACCCTCATGCTCTCCCTCATGGTTGCTGGAACTTGCACCAGCTTCTTCCCCTTCCCTTCTTCCTCTTTGGTCTCGGTGCCTCACTTAGCCTGTTCAGGCAGCCACTTCCACTTCCTGGTGTGGGGGCTGGCCGTCAGGTGACACATGCCTGATCTCTCCGATAGCAAAGCATCACTCCTCCCCCTCCAGGCAAACAAGGCAGATATCCATGCCCTGGTGCATCCTCTCTTCAAAAAAAAAATCCTCTTTAAAAACTGTGCACCTGCAGTACTTCTCTGACCTGAGTCTCTGTGGAGGCGCTGTTTCTCAATTCTGGACAAAAATGTGTCACAAGTTGACGACAAACATCAGTTTTGGAGTAAAGGAATTAAACGTGGCAATTACAGTTGAACAATGGCCACCTATCCACGAAGAACTATTTAAAACATATTAAAAATCAGTAACTTTGAATTAATGCCATGCTGGCTGCCCATACAGCCATCTAATTAGGTTACAATACTAACGATTTGAAAGCTCCTTTTCATAATATAGTGCACACAAGTGACTGAAAATATACAGACAGCAAGAGTATTGTCAGTAACAAATAATAGTTGTTGTAATTTAAATACAATAAATGGTTCCATAGTTGCCCATAACTCAATCACTGAAACATATGGCTTGCTCAAAATTTATTTTCCATTGATATAGTTTGAATATATATATATATATATAAATATATATATATATATTATATATATATATATATATTATATATATATATATAATTTGCAATATTATTTTTCTTTTCATTGTTAACATCCTGACAACTTGTTATTTATAACTTTAAAGTCTGTTTCAAAGCTATTTTCAAAATGGCCGCTCTAGTGCACTGGGGTTTGAGATCTGTCCTCTAAGTCACTGCAGGAAGAACGATTTAAAAAAAATTTAAAAAATAAATACACAAGTGCTCTGGCTTTTCTTTTCAGTACCACATCATGGATCATTATTGCTGTGTTACCTGTTTGAAAATGCGGACAATAATCCTTACACTATCGGTGCTAGGGAAGACATTTTGAAAAGAGCTTTGAATCAAAGTTATAACGTGATAAAAGTTGTCAAGATTTTAACACTGAAAAGAAAAATTACAGGTACAGGCACAGCAACATGTGGAGACGTGTAACGTTATATTTTTTGGAACCCCGCTACTTACTCTAAGAGGCAGGAAAATGTCTTTAACTGCTGGATTCTATGAAGAATAAACCCTTCCGGATTTCATTTTATAATGAACTCACCATTACAAATCAATGTAGTAAACTATTACTAACTTTAACAGCGGAGTATGAACAGCAACTACACATAACAACCAACAAAAAACTACAGACTCTTTAAAATTAACTCCAACTGCTGTTAAGACTGCTGATTAAAAATGGCCCTCCTTTGTTATGATTTATTAATAAATAATGTGTTTCAATACTGTGGTACTAGTATACATTACCATGAAGATCTATACAGTGTAAAGTGTTATACTGAAATGGTGCTGACAAAAGTACGTTCATTTGAAATCCACTTTGAAGTTTATTTTCAATATGATCAATTTTGTTGTGTAGTTAAAACATATCACCTGCTTTACTTGAATAAAAATAATCTAAAAGATTTAAAAGCACACATCACAAGATTGCCTAGTTTATTTGAAGGAAGGTTCACAGATGGTTTCCCCCAATCCAGTCTGTCTCAGCTAAGTCTGCTTTACCTTGAATCAGGTTTACAAGTTTAAATGCTATGCTCTGGCTGAGTGACACTATGGTCCTGTTTTGTTAGATTCTGTTCTATGTTGACTACCTTTAAAAAACTGCAGTAACAATAAGTGCCCCTTTAAAAGAAACAGCCATCAGCAGTCATGTAGCAGAGAGTGTGTAATTGAAATTCGGAGGTCGGAAAGCCTCATGGAATCTTTACTGGTAATGTTTAACAGCGGTTTAACAAGGTGAAATGACCTAAACATACATACATACATACATACACACACACACACACGCACACACACACACACACACACACACAGCACAAATTACCTACAGTGTTCAACACAAACTACAACATTCCAGCAACTGAACTTCATTATTGTGCTTTTCTGGGAAGCGGGAGCCGATTTTTCAAACCTGTAGAAGAGTGCTCAAAGCCCAGTACTCATTAACCAAGATACATGTGCATGTGAATGTGACCTACAGTACTTTGCCACCCTGAACCTTCTCATGCTGATGATGCACCCTGTCTTATCTTTTTAGGAAGACAGTGCCAGGGCTGGAACATCAAAGCACAGTATTTGAACAAACTGTGCAAAGTGTTCAATTACAGATAGGGAAACTGATCTGCATTCATACAAGCAATGCATAATCTAACAAGGAAAATGTTACAGATTTCATCTGTGACAAATGTGGATTTAGAATAATACACAGGAGCCCATATTCTGTACAGAACGCATTCACGGCATGAATTCACAAATATATTTAGAAAAGCAAACCATGAAGGTATGAAACAGAGACTAACAGAAGCAGATTGGAGTAAAATAGAGAAAACACCCACAGAAGAAGGATGGTTGTTCTTCAAAAATGTAGTAATAGAGGCGCAAAACAATTACATCCCTAAAGTAGACAAATCTAAATGTAAAACTAAATTGCCAAAATGGTTTAATAGATCAGTTAAAAAAAAATATTCAACGAAAAAAGGCACTTTACAGAGCATTAAAAAAGGACCAAAGAGAAAGTACGCAGAAAGAGTACATGGAACTGCAAACGCAAGTCAAAAAGGAAGTTAGAAAGGCCAAGAGAGAAATAGAAATGAACATTGCTAAGGGAGCTAAAACCAATTCCAAAATGTTTTTCCAATATTACAACAGCAAGAGAACATTCAAAGAGGAGATTAAATGTTTAAGAGATACAAATGGCAAAATCACAGATGAAGAAAAAATAGAAAATATATTAAATGATTACTTTTCACAAGTTTTTACAAAGGAAGATACTGACAACATGCCCCACATGTCATCCAGTTCCTATCCAGTTTTAAATAACTTTAGCATAACTGAGGCAGAAGTGTTAAAGGGACTAGGAGCTCTTAAAATAAACAAATCCCCTGGGCCGGATGAGATCCTCCCAGTAGTACTCAAAGAAATGAAAGAAGTAATTTACAAACCACTAACCAAGATCATGCAGCAGTCTCTTGACACAGGGGTGGTACCGACAGACTGGAAAATTGCAAACGTAATACCGATCCACAAAAAGGGAAACAAAACTGAACCAGGTAACTACAGACCAGTAAGCCTGACTTCTATTATATGCAAACTTATGGAAACTATAATAAGATCCAAAATGGAAAATTACCTATATGGTAACAGGGTCCTGGGAGACAGTCAACATGGTTTTAGGAAAGGGAGATCGTGTCTAACTAACTTGCTTGAGGATGCTACATTGATAATGGATAATTGCAAAGCATATGACATGGTTTATTTAAATTTCCAGAAAGCTTTTGACAAAGTCCTGCACAAAAGATTAATTCTCAAACTGAACGCAGTTGGAATTCAAGGAAACACATGTACATGGATTAGGGAGTGGTTAACATGTAGAAAGCAGAAAGTACTGATTAGAGGAAAAACCTCAGAATGGAGTGTGGTAACCAGTGGTGTACCACAGGGATCAGTATTAGGTCCTCTGCTATTCCTAATCTACATTAATGATTTAGATTCTGGTATAGTAAGCAAACTTGTTAAATTTGCAGACGACACAAAAGTAGGAGGAGTGGCAAACACTGTTGCAGCAGCAAAGGTCATTCAAAATGATCTAGACAAGATTCAGAACTGGGCAGACACATGGCAAATGACATTTAATAGAGAAAAGTGTAAGGTACTGCACACAGGAAATAAAAATGTACATTATAAATATCATATGGGAGATACTTAAATTGGAGAAGGAATCTATGAAAAAGACCTAGGAGTTTTTGTTGACTCAGAAATGTCTTCATCTAGACAATGTGGGGAAACTATAAAAAAGGATAACAAGATGCTCAGATACATTGTGAAAAGTGTTTAATTTAAATCAAGGGAAGTAATGTTAAAACTGTACAATGCACTAGTAAGACCTCATCTTGAATATTGTGTGCAGTTCTGGTCACCTCGCTATAAAAAAGTTATTGCTGCTCTAGAAAGAGTGCAAAGAAGAGCGACCAGAATTATTCCGGGCTTAAAAGGCATGTCATATGCAGACAGGCTAAAAGAATTGAATCTGTTCAGTCTTAAACAAAGAAGACTACGTGGAGACCTAATTCAAGCATTCAGAATTCTAAATTGACAGTGTCGACCCAAGGGACTTTTTCAGCCTGAAAAAAGAAACAAGGACCAGGGGTCACAAATGGAGATTAGACAAAGGGGCATTCAGAACAGAAAATAGGAGGCACTTTTTTACACAGAGAATCGTGAGGGTCTGAAATCAACTCCCCAGTAATGTTGTTGAAGCTGACACCCTGGGATCCTTCAAGAAGCTGCTTGATAAGATTCTGGGATCAATAAGCTACTAACAACCAAACGAGCAAGATGGGCCGAACGGCCTCCTCTCATTTGTAAACTTTCTTATGTTCTTATGTTCTTATGTTTAATAGTAAATAGGTATAAATTATTATTTGATTATTTAAAACCTGTCCCTCAGCATGCCAACCAAACACGGTTATGGTAATTGTGATTATGCCAATGGATAATTTATTTCGTTACTGAGGAATTCAAGTGTAAACATGTTGAGGTTACAGTTAACTTTTACCACTGGTTTTAAATATCCAAGATGCCAACTTGTTTGTTTCCTATTTTAAATTGCCTATATCGTATGATATTGTTGCCCATATAAAGTACATCTGTCATACTGGCATAGGCCATGTTTCTAACACTGATGAGACAGATCAACACTTCACACAGTATGTAAACTATTAAGGAGTGAGGATTAATTAACAGCATGATCTACTAAATTATCAGATAATCCCAAACACACACACACACACACACACACACACACACACACACACACACACACACACACACACACAAAACATTTAAAATTAAGGTTCATATAGAATGATACCTGAGGTTACACAATTTAGGCAACTTTTACATCAGAACATATTTGAACTACAGGAAAGAGGAGTTCACATCTAAAGTATATTGTTAACTACTGTATAAACTATATCATAAAAAAGACTAGATTCCAATTTCTAAGCAAGCATTTGTTTTGCTCTATTGGAATAACTTTTTGGACCATAATGTTCCTGATTGCAGATGGATTGTGTAAATTAATCTGTATTTGTTACAAATGTAATGGTTCCTTGCTTTTAACCCATGGAGAATAAAGCCTAAAAGGTGTTAATTTTAAATCTGTGTGGTTTGTTCTTGTAACCCATATAACAAAATGCAAAAAAAAAAAAAAAAAACCATTGCGTTCTGTAATGTTGCCGAAATACAGTTTATAGGGCATGCGATTTATATGAAGCCGATATAACACCCAATTGTAGAGCACGGCTACTGCAACCCTGACGCCAGGGAAACATTAATGTACACGCTGGAGAGAGGCCGACGAAAAAAACTGTCAGACAGAATGTAGCTTTACTTTTTGGACACCCGTAGTTTACTTTCAATGGAGCATTAAACTCACCGACGTTTGCTGATACGTTTAGCCAGGCGTGCTGTCGTTCTCCAATATATTTTGTATTATGCATCCCCTTTAACTGTTATCAGATTAAGTCACCGGCAATACAAGTCACCTATTTGAAGGTTTCAAACGGAAAAGTAGGGGTTTTCATCACCGGTTTACAATGTGCCTGGATTCCCCCCCCCCCAAAAAAAGGACAGCAATCTTAACTGTCATTTTTAGAAATCGTTGGCAGTCTCTAAGACAACAGAAGCCAGTCTAATCAGTCGTTTACATTTAAAATGTTACACAAGTTACCTTTTTTTCTGCAACTGGTGCACATATTTTATCATCCAGAGATGATGATACACAAATAATTGATAACTGTGAAGCTTGGTTTGTGAGCTTATATGCAAAAACTAACCTGAAAACCTCAAGACCAATCGCAGCCTTGTTTATAATATAATGCAACAACACACCAAGTCTCCGGCAGTCGTTGTGCAATCCTTGTAACTAGTAGTACAACAAATCGTATGACTATGGTACTCTTTCATTGTGATAACCCTAATATTGACTCTCAACTCCAGTAGTCCGTTGTTTTAAACCTTGACAATGTTTCAAGCTAGAATGCCAAACGCGGGGTATATTTGTAGTCCAACGCATTGCAAATCTGTGTTATCAATTATGTGGTGACTGAACTACATCTCAGCAAACACAAAACAGCCTAGGGCTGAGGTCTGACTCAAAACCCGGCTAATGTAAACTGTTTTCTTTAAATGTATTCCCGAGCCATGTAGTTGTTTTTGACCGCAACAGTACCTCCTCGTAATCAAATGGGATTAGGGAATTGCTGACAGGTTGAATATCGTAGTGCTCCTACCTGTCATCGTAGCAGAAATCAGCACCCAGTGTATTCAAATTGAGGACAACAGCCACAGCGCTGCACACTAACTCTACAATCATTTCAAAAAAGTAAAGAGAAAAGAAAAAAAATAAACAATTCCAGTCTTTTATCCTGCTTATTCTTCTTTAATCTTCTTCTGCAATATTAAAAACTATCTCCCCATCCTTTCAATGTGGTGTAAGTGAATAATCCGGAAACTTCCCCTCTAACCCATTTTCAGTGTGCAGTGCTTCAGTGTTGATCTGATACGAGAGGGAGAGAAATGTGTCTGGTATTATGGTGCTGTGGCTGTCTTGAAGTTTCTCTGCTGAGCGCAGAATTTGTTACACTGTACCCGCTGTGTCAGAGGAGTGGCTCCAGGGAGAAATTTGCCATAAAAGGCGCCTGTAAGGCATGTCTGCCTGACAGGCTGATAGGAAAAACACCCTGAGCGAAGCCCCACCTTTTCAGGGACGTTCCGAAGTAAACCCGCCTTTGCGAGGTCACAAAAACTCCTCCCCCTTCAATTTTAAACTGAAAAGTTTTAATGCAGCGTGTCATTATTGTATTACTTATGATGGTTATGTAATTTTTTTTTAATTCAGAGCAGCAGTTGACTTATAATTCCTGACTAACATTTACAAGATGGGTTATTCTATGGCAAATCTGCCTTACACACTGTGCATCACCTGCCTGGCAATCTGGTCACACTGTGCATCACCTGCCTGGTAGGCTGGTCACACTGTACATCACCTGCCCGGCAAGCTGGTCACACTGTGCATCACCTGCCTGGCAGGCTGTTTACACACTGTGCATCACCTGCCTGGCAATCTGGTCACACTGTGCATCACCTGCCTGGCAATCTGGTCACACTGTGCATCACCTGCCTGGTAGGCTGGTCACACTGTACATCACCTGCCCGGCAAGCTGGTCACACTGTGCATCACCTGCCTGGCAGGCTGTTTACACACTGTGCATCACCTGCCTGGCAAGCTGGTCACACTGTACATCATGTGCCTGGCAGGCTGGTTACACTGTGCATCACCTGCCTGGCAAGCTGGTCACATTGTGCATCACATGCCTGGCAGGCTGGTTACACACTGTGCATCACCTGCCTGGTAGGCTGGTCACACTGTACATCACCTGTCTGGCAAGCTGGTCACACTGTGCATCACCTGCCTGGTAGGCTGGTTACATATTGCAGCTGCTGCCTGGCAGGCTGGTTACACACAGTAGCTGTCTTTTTGTTTCTTTGTTTGGTTTTTTTTTTTGGCAGGGTGGGTGGGGGGAGCAATGTTTTACACTCCATGCAGATACCTTTAAATATTACAGGTGCTATGAGAGTAATTATTATTGTTTAATTGTCAGTCATGCCAATAAGGAACATTATATAAGTCTTCCCAGCGACAGCGAGTGGAAGCGACAGCGAGTGGGAGAAGTACAGGCGTGGAAAAGTATAGAGCAGTTTCGAAGCAGAAAGGAGAAATTGCATCTTGAATTGCTTTAATCAGAAAACAGGGGACATTGGGGAAACACAGCCGCGTGTGTTTTTCTGATAACAAACAAGCTGAAACTCGGAGCAGCTGATTCAAATTCAGCGCCGTTTTGAGACACGGGCAAGGGGAGGAGCCGACAGCACAGCGGAACAACGCAGTTAAACGAGGCAGTCTTCCCAGCGACAGCGAGTGGAAGCGACAGCGAGTGGGAGAAGTACAGGCCTGGAAAAGTACAGAGCAGTTTCGAAGCAGTTGGAAAGCAGGTTGACAGCTGCAGAAGAAACTAAACTTCAAAAAAAAAAACCTCAACATGGTCTTCAAGCCTGTAATCTGTGACACCTGCTTGATGTGGGAAATCCGAGAAAACCCAGCGGAGCTAAACCAAGTGTGCGTAAAGTGCCGCGCGATCCAGGATTTGCATAAACTAGTAAGTGTGCTAGAAATGGAGCTGGAAGAAGTGAGACAGCAACAGGATCTTGAGGAACTGGCACACCCACAATTCATGGAAGTCTGCATCACCCCTAACAGACTGAAAGCCACCAGGGAGATAGAAGGTCAGAACAGCTGGGTTCAGGTAGGCAGAAGCAGGGAAAAAAAGAAACTTCGTCAAACACAACCACCAGAAATCAAAACAACCAACAGATTTGAGTCACTTCAGAATTGTGATGAGCAGAACCAACAACAAGAGAATGAAAGGAACAACATCCAGGACCCTATTGACAGTGGTGACCAGACAGCAAAAAGAAGGGAGGTCATGATTGTTGGGGACTCCATATTGAGAAACACAGCAAGTTCAGTTCGCAGTTTGGACCCCCTTACTACAACAGTGTGCTGCCTTCCGGGAGCCTCGGTCAAGCACATCACTGAGAACGTGGACAGGCTCCTAGAACGAACAGGAGACGACCCGGTAGTAGTCGTCCACATCGGTACAAACAACATTGGAAGAGACAGACCAAAATCCCTGCAAAATAAATTCAGAGAGCTAGGAAGGAAATTAAAAGAGAAAACCAAAACTGTGGTATTTTCTGGTATACTACCCGCACCTTGCAAAGGACCATATGGACAGCTGGAAATAATTAATCAAAACGCATGGCTGAAGACGTGGTGCACACGGGAAGGCTTCACCTATCTTGATCATTGGACCACATTCTACAACGAGGACTATCTGTATAGACGGGATGGACTGCATTTAAATAACAAGGGAACTAGTCTACTCGGAGAAAAGATCCTCGAGCAGGTTCGGAAGCATTTAAACTAGAAAGGAAGGGGGGAGAAATCAACAAAAAAACAGAAGGGAGACCGCATCAAAACAAGAACAACAACTCAGGTAAGACAACCATTAAATGTATTTATCTAAATGCTAGAAGTATCAGAAACAAAATTCTAGAACTTGAAGCTACTGCACTAACAGGTAACTATGATGTGATAGGTGTTACAGAAACGTGGTTATCTGAGAGTGATGGGGACGAATATAATATTTGTGGGTATACACTGTATAGGAAAGACAGGCAGGACAGAAGAGGAGGAGGGGTAGCGCTATACATAAGAAACAGTCTTGAAGCCCAGGTGTTAAACCTGGACAAAGAAAATAAAACCGAATCAATATGGGTCAGAATAACAGACAAAAATTCAAAAGGCATAATAATAGGAGCATGCTATAGACCACCAGATTCAGACGGTGAGCAAAATAATCTGTTATACAATGACATTAGAAATGTGTGTAGCAAAGGAGAAGCCATACTAATGGGGGATTTCAACTTCCCCCAAATAAAATGGGAAAACCCGGTGGGTAGCGCGAAGGATGAAATAGAAATGGTGGAAATGACAAATGACTGCTTCCTAACACAATTTGTGAAGGCACCCACTAGAGGGGAGGCATGCCTTGATTTAGTCTTTTCAAATAACGAAGATAGAATAACTAAAACAGAGGTCAGAGAACCACTGGCAAACTCAGACCATAACATGGTCTCATTTGAAGTGTTTTTTAAATCCCCAAAAGTAAAGACTAAAGTTAAGGTTTACAATTTTAGAAAAGCAAACTATGAAGGCATGAAACAGAGACTAACAGAAGTAGATTGGAGTAAAATAGAGAAAACACCCACAGAAGAAGGATGGTTGTTCTTCAAAAATGTAGTACTAGAGGCGCAAAACAATTACATCCCTAAAGTAGACAAATCTAAATGTAAAACTAAATTGCCAAAATGGTTTAATAGATCAATTAAAAAAAATATTCAGCGAAAAAAGGCACTTTACAGAGCATTAAAAAAGGACCAAAAAGAAAGTACGCAGAAAGAGTACACGGAACTGCAAACGCAAGTCAAAAAGGAAGTTAGAAAGGCCAAGAGAGAAATAGAAATGAACATTGCTAAGGGAGCTAAAACCAATTCCAAAATGTTTTTCCAATATTACAACAGCAAGAGAACATTCAAAGAGGAGATTAAATGTTTAAGAGATACAAATGGCAAAATCGTAGATGAAGAAAAAAAAATAGCAAATATGTTAAATGATTACTTTTCACAAGTTTTTACAAAGGAAGATACTGACAACATGCCCCACATGTCATCCAGTTCCTATCCAGTTTTAAATAACTTTAGCATAACTGAGGCAGAAGTGTTAAAGGGACTAGGAGCTCTTAAAATAAACAAATCCCCTGGGCCGGATGAGATCCTCCCAGTAGTACTCAAAGAAATGAAAGAAGTAATTTACAAACCGCTAACCAAGATCATGCAGCAGTCTCTTGACACAGGGGTGGTACCGACAGACTGGAAAATTGCAAACGTAATACCGATCCACAAAAAGGGAAACAAAACTGAACCAGGTAACTACAGACCAGTAAGCCTGACTTCTATTATATGCAAACTTATGGAAACTATAATAAGATCCAAAATGGAAAATTACCTATATGGTAACAGTATCCTGGGAGACAGTCAACATGGTTTTAGGAAAGGGAGATCGTGCCTAACTAACTTGCTTGATTTTTTTGAGGATGCAACATCGATAATGGATAATTGCAAAGCATATGACATGGTTTATTTAGATTTCCAGAAAGCTTTTGACAAAGTCCCGCACAAAAGATTAATTCTCAAACTGAACGCAGTTGGGATTCAAGGAAACACATGTACATGGATTAGGGAGTGGTTAACATGTAGAAAACAGAAAGTACTGATTAGAGGAAAAACCTCAGAATGGAGTGTGGTAACCAACGGTGTACCACAGGGATCAGTATTAGGTCCTCTTCTATTCCTAATCTACATTAATGACTTAGATTCTGGTATAGTAAGCAAACTTGTTAAATTTGCAGACGACACAAAAGTAGGAGGAGTGGCAAACACTGTTGCAGCAGCAAAGGTCATTCAAAATGATCTAGACAAGATTCAGAACTGGGCAGACACATGGCAAATGACATTTAATAGAGAAAAGTGTAAGGTACTGCACGCAGGAAATAAAAATGTACATTATAAATATCATATGGGAGATATTGAAATTGGAGAAGGAATCTATGAAAAAGACCTAGGAGTTTTTGTTGACTCAGAAATGTCTTCATCTAGACAATGTGGGGAAGCTATAAAAAAGGATAACAAGATGCTCGGATACATTGTGAAAAGTGTTGAATTTAAATCAAGGGAAGTAATGTTAAAACTGTACAATGCACTAGTAAGACCTCATCTTGAATATTGTGTGCAGTTCTGGTCACCTCGCTATAAAAAAGATATTGCTGCTCTAGAAAGAGTGCAAAGAAGAGCGACCAGAATTATTCCGGGCTTAAAAGGCATGTCATATGCAGACAGGCTAAAAGAATTGAATCTGTTCAGTCTTGAACAAAGAAGAATACGTGGCGACCTAATTCAAGCATTCAAAATTCTAAAGTGTCGACTTAGAATTTTTTTGTCGACCCAAGGGACTTTTTCAGCCTGAAAAAAGAAACAAGGACCAGGGGTCACAAATGGAGTTTAGAAAAAGGGGCATTCAGAACAGAAAATAGGAGACACTTTTTTACACAGAGAATTGTGAGGGTCTGGAATCAACTCCCCAGTAATGTTGTTGAAGCTGACACCCTGGGATCCTTCAAGAAGCTGCTTGATGAGATTCTGGGATCAATAAGCTACTAACAACCAAACGAGCAAGATGGGCCGAATGGCCTCCTCTCGTTTGTAAACTTTCTTATGTTCTTATGTTCTTATCTCTCTGCCTGTGTGGTTAGTTTATGATGAAAATTTATTTGATTATCCATTTTTTTCATCTAGTGAATAAATTGAACATTTCTGGATCTCATCACTTAACAGTCTTTGCGCAAGGAGTCTGACGCATGTGTTCAGAGAACTATTTGCATTGTAAAAGAGGCCAGAGATTATGAAAAAATTATTTGGCATATCTTGAAGAGAAAGGAAATAGTACATTTGTAGCCTTCAAAAAAAGAGAAGACAGGTTTGAGTGGCGATGTGACAGGTCCAACAAACCTAAAGGCAAATCCTGTGGAGCTCCGTCAAGATCTTGTGCTCATGGGTGCTGTGCATACATTTCCTTTACATTTGTAAGCAGCGAATCTACACATAGATGCATTGTGCACTTAATGCACTCTGGCCATGATCCTGCAACCATAAGGACTGTACCGTGAATTGTATTGATGAAGAACTAATGGGTTAGATTCATATGTACATATCCCAGGGGGTATCAAATGGAGAGATCATGCTGAAATACCAGAAATGGTCACAAAGTATTTTTTTCAAAAAAGTGATATGAAAGACAGAAGATGCTATGTGACACCAGAAAACATTAAAATAGAGCTTTTAAGCACACACAAGAATGGATGTAAATGACTGCATAATTGTTTACAAACTCATGAAATTTGATTTGCAGCAAAATGTTGTTTACTATCAGCCTTTCTCTTGGTGCAGAGCAGCCTCTCATAATAGTATTTAGTTCTGGGTGGCAAATTGAACAGTGCAAGAATTATGGACCAACAATGATTTTCCTTGATGCAATAGCTGATTCAAGCATTCAAAATTCTAAAAGGTATTGACAATGTCAAACCAAGGGACTTTTTCAATCTGAAAAAAAAAAACCAGGGGGACACATGGAGATTAAATAAAGGGGCATTTAGAACAGAAAATAGGAGGTACATTTTTTACACAAATTTCGAGCTTCTGGAACCAACTCCCCAGTAATGTTGCTGAAGCCGACACCCTGGGATCCTTCAAGAAGCTGCCTGAAGAGATTCTGTTTGTTTTTGGTCTTATTTTGAAAAACGAGGCGCTATTTATCAGAAATCTGGCAGCCCTGTCAGTAACCACACACTGGCCATGACTTTTGCAGGCATCAAGGGTTTGCTGACATAAGGGGGGTTAACAGTAGCGTTTTTAGCAAAATACGAGAAAAACTCCCTGGAGATGTCCGGGAGAAGGGTAAAAAATACGGGAGACTCCTGGTGAATAGGGGAGAGTTCTGTAATACCCAACCTCCTGAAAATGTTGTATAATGATTTTATATAGACTGTAATATCAATAGTATATATATATATATATATATATATAATATATATATATATATATATATATATATATATATATAATATATATATATATATATATACTATTTTTTCGTAAAATACCTGGATGGAACGCGACGTCATATAATACTGGCTCTGGCTGGGACTCACTTGTGCGTGTTGTTACGTTTAACATGACAAACCTGTACCTCATGTGTATAGATGTCGTATCTTGTTGGGACCTATGTTAAAATTTCCATAATGCAAATAAAATACCTGGTTCATTTTTAATTTATTGACATTGTTGTAATGCTAAAATATTAAATTCTCTGTCACTGGATTGTCCATTAATGCAAATAAGTTTATATTTATAACAGAAATTACAAATGTATTCATATATATATATATATAATTTGGCATGTAGATTTTACTTTTGTATGTTCCAATAACCGAAAACATACAAGGTTATTGGTTTTTTTTTTTTGTTATAACCGCGACGTGAACTGAAGAGAGCAAGAAAGCAGAACTGTCATTGCGTGGTGTGGCGAAACTCAAATCCAGGTTGCACGGAAACACAAAATAAACACATATAGGCCTACCAAGATATAGCGGCAGGTCTGGCGAGAAATCTTTGCAACCCCCCTCTCTGCAGTGCAAGTGTAAACGCAGCATGAGTATGCGAGGGAAGAAACCGCTGAATAAAGTTTTTGGAACTAGGAACAAGCCTTCTTGCACCGACAGCACTGAGACCGACCGTTGTTGCAAGTTTAGCACGTGAAACCCACCAAGGTATTGTGCTTACTAAACAGCGCCTCTGTGATCTCTACTGGTGGCCGAAGATGGATGCCCGAGTTCAATCTGCAATTGCATCGTGTCAGCCCTGTCAGCTGAATGACAAGACAACCAAAACCCACATCGCACCTTTGCAGCCAGTTCCATTTCCTGAAGAACCATGGCACAAACTTGCAATTGATATTGTTGGGCCTTTCGAATCTATAGCATGTTACCACAGCTGTCATTGTTGCCTTTCTGACTTCAGTATTCAGCCACAAAGGGAATCCTTATCACATTGTCAGTGACAGTGGACCGCAGTTTACGTCTGCCGCCTTTGCTGCTTTTCTCAAAGAAAGGGACATTAAACAGGTCAATTGATTCCTAACTTCCTCCAAAACTATAGGACTATGCCACATGCGACTACAAGCATATCCCCTTTCCAGCTCTTACGTGGGCGTAAAATGCGCACAAACCTAAGTGTCCTGCCAATTGATGCTTCCAGTTTGCCCACTGATCAACACGTTCACCAGAGACTGCTTAAAATGCAAGTGAAAAAAAAAATGTACACTGACAAGGGGGGCCAAAATTCCTGTTTTTAAAGTGGGTGAAAATCTGTCGGACAACTTGTATTTTTGTATTTTTTAATCAAACAGCGGTTTCTCAATCATCCCGGTAAAACACGTTTAGAGGGATCAATGTTTTTCATTGGTAATGCTTCAGTGATTTCCAGGGTGACGTAGACGTAAACATTGCTTGTGACCAAATCCCTCAAGGATTGCCCCGTGTAACACCCCTGACAACTCAAGCAATCCTATCTAGTCAGCACACTGGTATGTCACATGACTGTCTGCTCCAGTGAAACGAAGGATAAAATTGACATTACGACAGCCAAAGTATATAATTTTATCTTGTTGTTACCTTATATTAAATTGTTACCGTTATTTCCCAACCTAGGAAAAACAAAAAAACGAATACAATAGTTATTATCACTGACTCAGATTTAGCACGTAGCATGTTAACATCGCTTTTTTTCATTTATTTAATGTGATTAATAAAAATGTACCAGTAATTTTATTTTAAATGTATGGTGCTTGCTTGTAACTTACAATACCGAGTGCAGCAACAGCCTCGGGTCCAAACCGTCAGCCGAGTGTAGATATATTATTTACAGCCGCACTATAGGCCTTCATTATACAATGAAATACTGATTTAAAAAAATTGGCTCGTATAGCTCTATGCAACCAGCATAGGATATAGCCAGAATACTGTGTGCAGCATGCCACAAATTGGGTACTGTACTTGTAATTTTATTCACACAGTCTCATTGCTACTATTATTATTATTATTATTATTATTATTATTATTATTATTATTATTATTAGTGGTAGTAGTAGTGACAAATACTGTAATAAAATAAAATCAAAGAATAAAACAGTACTGATATTATTAATAATTTAGCTGATGCCTTTATCCAAGGTGACTTCCTTAACTCACTCCAGCAGCTGATATTGTTTTGGATTGTTCTTTTACTATAGAGAACAAAAGGCTTTGGACCCAAACAGGGTTGTTATAGTGAGGATGTACTGTATTAACTATTTGACTTGTATGTTTAATATACGACACTTGCACATTTTAATATATAATGTGTGCACATTTGTTATTTCATTTTTGTTATTTTTCACTTCCCATAGTGTTCAACATTTAACAGAGGGTATAAAGAAGTTTGGATCAGAATCCAATATCATCCCTTACAAAAAAGTAATATACTGCAAGTATACTTGTGCCAAAATTGTCTGGTTTTAGTATATTATTGGTACCATTATACTGTCCTATTTTGGCACAAGTATACAACTTTGTATATTCTTTATGTAAATAATGCAATATAGTTCTCAAATATTCTTATATACATATACGTCTTACTTCTCTTTTGCATACCTGCATTGTCTCTTGCTAGATATGCACCTCCAAATTCTGACAAATATTTTTAGAAAACCAGGGGCAACTTATGCTCTGGATCAAAAAGTTATAATGCTTTGCGGCTGCACGCCAATGTGGATAACTTTCAAAAAAATAGTAGAAACTAACAAACACAAGTCATGGAAAAACAAATGGAAGTCTGGAAAAAGTATGGAATTTTGATGTTGAAAAAGTGTGTGAACCCTGAGATACAGTACCTATATTGAGTAAAGTGTACTTTGTACAAATAGCAGTCCATAGGTCAATTATGGGCAACTTGACATTTTTCTGAACAACTAAATGTCCACAATGGACTGCCCGAAGGGTAAGTACCATTACCAAAATTTTGTGAGCCCTGTCATGTGCTCAGTGAAGGGAAAGCTTGGAATGCATCTCACCTTACCCTGTACCCAGAACTGTCACTAATAACAAACACAGCTCCTGTCCAAATTCCACATCAGCTTGGAACACCTCCAAACCTACCAGCAAGAACTCAATAGATTTCAAACGCAACCTATTTCAAACAGGTGCTGTGCTAAAAGGGGTCCGATGTGGGTGCACTGACTGGTGATCACTATGGTGATGAAGCCCAATGTGCTGCGATTTTAGAGGATGAAAGGGATAATGTAGCTACCCCCTAGTAGGGAATTACAGGTGACCCTGAAGGTATACCTCACAGCTGTATCGTCAAAGGGCCAACACCTGTTTGGACTTTACAGAAGTGCAAGTGCTGCGAAGATATCAAATGGATACTGCTATGATATTGTATTTGTGTGACAAGCTTAAAGAAGGTTTAGGTCCTGCATTGCCAGTAATCACTCACTGGCTTGTCCTTTTCCACCGGTTGTTTATATGATGTCCTATATACACTCAAGTGCTATTTGTCTTTATAAAGTGCAACCGGTTTCATGAAACTACAAAATTACATTAACATGAGCTCTATAACTTTAACCCTTTTTCTTTCTCTGTCCTGATGTACTTGCTTTATTATTGT
This sequence comes from Polyodon spathula, assembly GCF_017654505.1. Classification (NCBI taxonomy): domain Eukaryota; kingdom Metazoa; phylum Chordata; class Actinopteri; order Acipenseriformes; family Polyodontidae; genus Polyodon; species Polyodon spathula. The sequence continues at coordinate 21,666,992 of NC_054541.1, read as the reverse complement.
GTTATAGTAAATGGATCTTCTTTCTCCATATCTCCTGAAACACACACCTGTTTTGTTTCTTTCTACCTTTCAGTCCCACCTGTTGATTGAAATCCTGCATCATTAACATATAGATTTCTCATTTAAATACTGAATGGTTATTCCGCCACCTTTATGTAAATTGCACCCATTCCACCTGTTGGAAAACAACAGAAAGTGTTTTATTTTATGATGGAAACAACATTCAGGATAAGAGTCGGGTTAAAACGGACGGAGACAGCGAGTTTCGGACTGTCGGAAGACATTTTTGGTTTTCAGGGCCAAGGAGATTTTACTGGATTGTATTTTAAACTACAAATCCTTTCATTACTGACCCTCGTTAATTTAAAAAACAAAACAGAACAAAAAAAAACATGGTAAACCAAGTGCACAGCGTTACATCAGTAGCCATAAAAAATATATAAATAATTGAAATACTGACAAAAACAGAACAATCCCCCATAATCACTGCCATCTGGAAATGACAACCACAATGCATTGCAGACCGTGTTAATATAGAAAAATGTGATTTTAAATGACAAGCAAGAATACCATTTGGATTACTAATCGGAATATTACAGTACTGTACTATCAAAATCCATTTAGTTTCTGAATGGAAACTCTTTAATACATTCAATAGAAAGGTATAATTATAAGTTCACACTAGCATAGTATCCTCAGAAAAAAAGAATGTGTGAAGTGAACAAACACAAAGTGTAATTGGAAAATGACTGCTGAAATGAGCACTTCTGGATGAAAAGTTTATTTTTATTATTATTAATGACCAAGCATAACATTTGGCCCTGGGGACTGCCTGCAGAATGAAAACTGGATTTAAAGTGTAATAAACCTTTTGAAACAGATTTTTCAATAATAATAAAAAAAAGTATACAGTGTAGCAAATTTCTAATTGCTGACAGCCATGTCACAGGCAAAGGTGATGGAAGGGTTAATTTATGAGCAGAATAAGTACAATTTTAATTTATGGTTCAGTGGCTACTAATTAAGTAGAGTTGTAACGTTGTAAAAGTCAGGCTTGCCAGCAGCAACACCAGCCCTGCAGGACATTAAGCTCCTGCGTGCACTGTGCAGAGAGGCAGTGCTGGACGGCCGGCTGGTGATCGCTCCCAGGTAGCACGCGCGTGCAGGAGCTACAGCTTGCAAGAGCTGCAACAGTCGACCTCAGTGGGCATACATTGGTACAATTTTGCATCAGCGTTGACCCCTCGCCAGCTCTGCCAAAGAATTCAGGGGATCCAAAGAATTCAGGAGATGGAGGGGTGCACCAGGACAGAAACAAGGGACAGTAATGTGGCAGGGCAGAACCCTGCTGATGTAAATAGTGTGTGACTTTTATTTTTTAACTTCGAGTAAGCAGTAGTAAATATATCAAAAAGTGGCATTTCATAATCACATAAGCCTGATTTACTTGTTAAAAACTTGGCTACAATTATTTTGTCATTAAATACTTTTAACTTAGTTGCTTTTTGCTCATACTAATGTTCAGCTTTAATATGAAAACGTGTGTACTAATAATTTAAACTCGCATTCATAATAAAATTAATTCAATTAATAATAAAGCGCAGACAGCACTCAGACACAAGCTCAAATGTGCCACCAGAATTTTTTTCTCAGTTCTCTTTGTTCTCAATCTTTTTTCTTTTCCTTTTCCTTCTCCTCCTTACTGCACACCTAACTCTCCACCAGAACCACACAGATGAGCTAGCTTTTATACTCTACACAGGAGTCTTTAAATCACAGAGTAATTCTCATATTAACTGTAATAAAGGACAGGCAGTAAACTTAAAGCACTGGGACAGAGAAAATGGGCTCCATTTGAGTCGAAGTTAAAATAAATGCAGTGAAGCAAAAAGATAAACAGCAATACAAGCTCATGCCTCCCTGATCATTTAAAAAAATGTTTAATTATAGATAGTTCTGAAACCCAGGACTGGTTTGAGTTTCTAACCCAATGGATGAGTTAATGAGAGATACAGTGCCTATAGAAAGTTTACACCCTCTTGAACATTTTTCACATTTTGTTGTGTCAGTGCCTCAGAGTTTCATGCATTTAAATGAGGGTTTTTTTCCCCCCATTTATCTACACTATATTAAAAATTGAAAAAACTGAAAGATCATAATTGGATAAGTCTCCACCCCCCTGAGTTAATACTTGGTGGAAGCACCTTTGGCAACAATTACAGCTGTGAGTCTGTTGGGATAGGTCTCTACCAACTTTGCACACCTAAATTTGGCAATATTTGATCATTCTTCTTTACAAAACTGTTCACGTTCTGTCAAGTTCCTTGGGGAGCGTTGATGGACAGCAATCTTCACGTCATGTCACAATTTTTCGATTGGATTTAGGTCGTGGCTCTGACTGGGCCACTCGAGGACATACCTTTTTGTTCCTTAGCCACTCCAGTGTAGCTTTGGCTGTGTGCTTTGGGTCGTTGTCATGCTAAAAGGTGTACTACTGTCCTGGTTTCAGCTTTCTTGCAGAGGGCAGCAGGTTTTCCTCAAGGACTTCTCTGTACTTTGCTTGTACTTTGGTGGGGCCCATGCAGTTTGGAGGAAGTGAGACAAGAGTGCATGAGTCTATCCAGACTGCAGGTAGTGTTGGCACTTATTTCAGCACCCACTAGAGGGCAGTGTTAGTCTGTCCCCAAGCTGAATTTTGGCACGCTCAAGATCTGTAGATCTTAAAAAAAAAATGGTATTACAACATTTCTATTACATCATCCTTTGATATTTAAATTGAATCATGTGAAATTTCAGCTGAAACTTAATTTGTCAGAAAACTGGATTCAACAAATAAAAGCATTCAACGGCACCTTTTAGCATTGTGTAATTACAAAGAGGTGGTTGCCAGTCAGTGCCATTGAAGTGATTTGAAATGGCATTTTGAACGAATAACAGATGAATCAGAAATGTTTTAAATAACAACTTAACGTGTAGAATCTGTTTTTATCCATTTTTAAATAGTTGTAATCACAATTAAATAGATTCCCATAACACTTCATCCACCAGAAAGCTGCCCCCTATATATTAGAGCTCTGCCTGCATTGTCAGCCAAGCCTGATTAAATATACAAGTAGAAGCTGTTATGCCAAAAGAATACAAAACTTGTGAAAAATTTTCAGACACGCCTAAGAACTGAAACTATTGATAAAGGCATTTATTGTTTTAAAACACAATAAAAGGGATATAACAAATCCTGCTTGCTGACTGGGAATTCAAGTCATGCTGCTATCTCAGTGCCAGCACAGGAGCTGCACCCATAATATGCTGTATGTTTTTGTTTCGAGACTTTACAGAAAAACTCTCTAACTCTCTGAATAAGTAGGACACCATGACCTAGATTCAAATATTCCCGAGAATGCACGTAGGAGTGCCAGGGATAATCACAGATATAGTACTGTCTATTACATTTATTAGAATGATAATAGGTTTAATGTTATCCTCAGCCCTAAATCCACAGTAAAGCTGGTTATTGAAAAGTATTCTGCGACAGCAGGTCCACTGAGGAACGATGACAGGGACATTTTGGATAGCAATGGGGATCCTACCCCTTCTCAGTCCCCAATCACCTCCTCTCCCACCATCCTAGAATTTGAGGGGAGATATAAAAGTTGAGAGCAAATAATTTAGTTTTGTTTTTGTTTTGTATTTTAGTATTTTTTTCTTGTTGATCCTATTTGAAATGCTTAAATGTACCCTCACTACTGCAACCCCCTTCCCAGTCATTTTCCTTCCTAAACAATGGGTACGCAAAGGCAACTACAGTGCTCCCAAGCTTAAATTGGCAACTTGGAATGAACAGGATTCAAATCATGCTCATATTACTCTGTACACCATGCTTTTTTGAGATGAGCCACTGTGGACCCCCTTGCTCTTTTACCAGTCACCATAAAAAAAAAAAAAATATATATAATATATATATATATATATATATATATATATATATATATATATATATATATATATATATATATATATATATAGCTCTGGAAAAAATTAAGAGACCACTGCAAATTTTTCTTAAATCAGCATCTCTACATGTATGGTAGCCATTCCAGTGTCTGTTGCATTCCAACACAAGCACACCTCATTCTACTGAATGAGGTAGCGATTAGGGGATCACCTGAACCAAAATCTTATTTAACAAGGAAAAGTATAAAAACCACTCCTGTGGTCATCACTGTCCTCTTGCAATAGGACCAGCTGGATGGCAAAACAGTGCTAGTGGTACCTCAAAAGTAATTGGAATCAAAAAATAACTATTGACCATGCCCAAAGAGTTGAAAAGGAAAGTTCTGAGTGAGGAAAAGAAGGGTTCAATTCTGGCTTCACTGGCAGAGGCATACTGTGAGCGTTGGGTTGCTTCCATCCTTAAAATTTCAAAGACGGCGGTTCATAAGAACAAGGTCAAGCAGCACACATTGGGGACAACAAAGCTACAGACCGGCAGAGAACGAAAACGACTCTCCACTGACTGGGATGACCGCCAACTCATTCGAATGTTACTCAGCAACCGTAGGATGACATCAAGTGACCTACAAAAAGAATGGCAAACGGCAGCTGGGGTGACGTGCACGGCGAGGACGGTTCGAAACAGGCTCCTAAGGGCAGGGCTGAAGTCATGCAAAGCTAGAAAAAAGCCCTTCATCAATGAGAAGCAAAGAAGATCAGGCTGAGGTTTACAAAAGACCATAAGGATTGGACTGTAGAGGACTGGAGTAAGGTCATCTTCTCTGATGAGTCCAATTTTCAGCTTTGCCCAACACCTGGTCATCTAATGGTTAGACGGAGACATGGAGAGGCCTACAATCCACAGTGTCTCGCACCCACTGTGAAATGTGGTGAAGTATCGGTAATGATCTGGGGCTGGAGTCGGGCAGATTTGTCTTTGTGAAGGACGCATGAATCAAGCAAAGTACAAGGTTGTCCTGGAAGAAAACTGGCTCCCTCACCTGACAATTTTCCCCAACTCCGAGGATTGGTTTTTCCAGTAGGACAATGCTCCATGCCGCACAGCAAGGTCAATCAAGGTGTGGATGGAGGACCACCAGATCAAGACCCTGTCATGGCCAGCCCAATCTCCAGACCTGAACCCCATTGAAAACCTCTGGAATGTGATCAAGAGGAAGATGGATGGTCACAAGCCATCAAACAAAGCCGAGCTGCTTGAATTTTTGCGCCAGGAGTGGCATAAAGTCACCCAACATCAATGTGAAAGACTGGTGGAGAACATGCCAAGACGCATGAAAGCTGTGCTTGAAAATCAGGGTTATTCCACCAAATATTGATTTTTGAACTCTTCCTAAGTTAAAACATTAGTATTGTGTTGTTTAATGACAATATTTTTATTTGGAATTTGGGAGAAATGTTGTCAGTAGTTTATAGAATAAAACAAAAATGTTCATTTTACCCAAACACATACCTATAAATAGTAAAACCAGAGAAACTGATAATTTTGCAGAGCTGTGTGTGTATATATATATATATATATATATATATATATATATATATATATATATATATATATATATATATATATATATATATATACACACACACACACACACACACACACACACACACACACACAGTATATAGCATACTGTATATGCACAGCTTGTATACTAATGAAACTGGCAGAGTACCAACTTTTACATTGATAACAGTTGGTCCACCTGATATAACAAAATAAAATAAAAAAGAGAGAATGAGGCCCAGCTAAATTAAATACAGTAGAAGAAAACAAAGGAAAAAAACACAAAATAACAACAAACACAAGCTGTTAATGTACTTTAAGGCTGGCTAACAGAAAAAAAAAATATGGACATTAACTTAAGTGAAATAAGTCCAAAAAACCTCAATAGCATTCTGAGGGAATTTCAACTGGTGACCAATATTCAGTCTCCGATTTTTTTAACACTGAGAGCTGCAATAAATAGATTTTTTTAACAGTTGAATGTTTAACGTCTCTGGTGACAGCAAGTTTAAGTCCAGAAATAATGTCTTCTTGTCAGAAAAGCAAAAAGGCCAAACACCCACCTCCGTATTACCAACCTGGATTTGTAGGAATCTGAAGCACTTTCACTGGGCACCGTGGTCGGATTGGTATGAAGGATCTGGTTTAATCTTTATCTTAACCTGGCAAGGGGAAATAATGTGTGTATCCAGCCATTTGCTAAGCAATTGGACTCTGCAATGTAGAAAAGAGTGGAGTTCAATTTTAACCTCAAACTCACCCCAAAATCTGGCAAGACCCTATTGCAGCTGCTGTACTTTCTTCCTAAATTTTATTTGAAACTCCGCCCAGACAATCCACTTTACCAGCTTGTACTCTACCCTCAACTTTTCAGATGCTGCTTCCAATGCAAAACTTTACAATAAATGGAAATGTGAGGGTTATTTTTAACAAGTGAAACTTAAAAATAATTCTTCAATACAAATTAAAGGTTATGTCCTTTGGGACACTGCAGATGTATACCCAATAATTATTTTTCTTCCTCCAAATGAGTTTGAAATAGTAATTTTATAAGCGGTATAAACCACTTAGCAGTGCAGTTCCCATGAAATACACGCACGCCTGGGTGGTTAAAGATACTTGGCTTCACCTCGGATCTAATCACCACCCAGACGTGCATATATATTTAGGGGAACCACACAGCTGGCATGGTTTATACTTTACTTATAATATTAATTACACAATCAGATCTGTTGTGTACTTTTCACCTTATTTGAGATACTGTATTATGCAAATCCATGCTTCTGGTTGGTTTACAGTCTGACTGAAAATTGCAGCAGCTGTTGTATTTTACTGTGACTGTGTGTTCATTCAGTGCCATAAGTATTTCAAATTATTCACTGCAAAATGATTTGTGTTTGCGTGACATTGTGTTGCTGTGTTTATCATAATGAGTGCTAAATATTCCTAAAAGTATTTTGTCAAATAGGTTATTCAACAATTTGGACTTCAGTGTGTTCAGTTTATTGCATATTTCAGACATATACTTACATTTACAGATTTAATAATATTCAGAGGCAACAATAATCCATGTTGGTGTGTCAAATATAATGAATATCCATTAGAAAACCAAAAACATATAAAAATAAAAACACAACCCTTGTGAATTTAGCCTCCCTGAAATTAGGCTGAATAAAGTAGACTGAATTGTTAAGTCTAAATTATGTACATGCTGAGGGACAGTGTTCTGTTTAGAAAATGGCAGCTGTAAAAGCAAAAAGGGGACTAGTAGGCACCAGTAGGCAGAATTTAAGTCCTTGGCTGTTAAGCTTGGATATTTTTTAGCTGCTCTGATTATTCTCCTACCTACTGTACCTATAATTTTCTTTGGACGTCCACTTTTTTTAAGTGTTTCAGTCGAATTTGTTCTGTATTTGCTCTGATTGTGGATTTTGGTATTCCATATTTCTTTGATACTGTTCTGTAGTTTGCTATGTGTGCTTTTCATAATCGTGAATCCAACTCCTTTGTCTTGATCATCATCTGCGGTGTTGCCAAAATGATGTTCTTCAACAGATGTTGGAAATAATTCTCTCTCTGGCTATTGACTTTCAGTAACTGCTTTCTATGGGAAAGTGACTGAGAGCACAGCTCCTAGATACTTGACTTTAGTCTACTTTGTGCAAGCCAGCATGGGATAATGAAGCTTTGCTTTAGCAATCCAGGCTTCTTAAACACATCAGTATTGAGTGTTCAACTGCAGGTGAAGATTATGAAAGACCCTAGAGAGCTTGCCAGTATTATAATGCTCCTCTGTGCATTTACAAGAGCCTACCAGTACAGTGGTTGCCTACTTTTTACATTATATGTGCTTTCTCTTTTTGTTTTTATCAATATTTATGTCTAAATTAAGATGCCACAAACAGTTATGTATACTGAACAGTACACAGCAAGACGATATTTACACTAAAAAGGGCAAACATCTGAGTCACAGACAAAAGTATGGTGCTCTATGGTTATTATACCATAATTCAAGGTAACTTTTACCACCTTTTAACAAAACAAAAAGCAAAATACTGCATTTCTTGTAATTTAACTCAAAAAACAAACTTATTTATTTTAAAATATTCGTTCATGCTGTTTCTTTCGCTTTTATTATAGCTCATTAACATGTACGATAGTGTAATTCTTTACCAGTGTTTTACATTTTGTTGGTGAAATTTGGGCCCATTCTGGTTTGCATATTTCTTCAGCTCGCAGATTAGATACACAGTTTTTGGCTACAGCTTTTTTTAGGATGAGTCCAAAGCATTTCTATTGGATTGAGATCTAGTGATTGTGAAGGCCATACACTTTTATCTTCATTTTCATCAATAATTCCAGCGTTAACTTAACTGTATGCTTCGCGTCATTGTCATGTTGGAAGACAAACTATCTGCCAATCAGCCCACGGGCAAATGGTATATTTGGGCTTTGTGGACTGTTTTGATACATGGCTGCATTCATTCAATCTGTAATCACATGAATATCTCATATCCCTGAACAGCTAAACCCCTGTAGGTACAAGATGTTCTTCATTGAAGACATTCCCTTTTTTCTCCAAATATGCTGTGGTCCATTTTGGGGGAAAAGTTCTATTTTAGTCTCATTGGACCAGATAATTTTGTTGAAGAATGCTTCAGACTCCTGTTCATATTTCTTGGCAAATTTCACAGTTTTTAAAAAAATGTATTTTCTTTAAATTGCAGTGCGGTCTACATGCATCTCTTCTGTGTTCAGGTGCCTTTGTTTGCCTTTGCACAGTTTTTTTGTGCATTATTATGCATGGTGCTTCTAAATCTTGGCTGTTAAGCTTGGATATTTTTAAGCTGCTATGATTATTCTCTTACCTACTGTACCCATAATTGTCTTTGGACGTCCACTTCTTTCAAATGTTTCAGTTGAATTTGTTCTGTATTTGCTCTGATTGTGGATTTTGGTATTCCATATTCTTTGAAAAATGTGAATCCAACTAATTAGTCTTGAACATCATCTGCTGTGTTGCCAAAATGTTCTACAACAGATGTTGGAAATAATTAAGTTTTCTGGCTATTGACCTTATAATGCAACTTAATTACTGTGTAATGGTTTTCAATCAATCAATCTATCTATCTATAGTTCTATTACATTTTTAGACAATGTAAAGGTGCCAATACTTTTGTCACAAATAAGTATTTGAAATTGCTTAAGTGCTTTTTTAAATATATAAAGATTGTTTATTAAACTACTAGAAATGGTGCACTTTTATAAACCATTCATTGAAACAATTTTTGCAATGACCATTGAGACAAAATTATCTAGGTTAACTTAATAAAGATCTAGAATATCTGCACACAAATAAGCTCCAAAGTACATAGTTTTATTTTTCAAAACATCATGCCAACAGGTCAGAAACATTGATCTGTTTCTTCGGCTCCATTCTGAGCGGTGGGATATGCGACAGAGATCGAACGATTCTTGGTGTTAGACCTGTGAAGGCACTATGTAAAAGGAACGGAGTACCCTTAACTAAATGGCATGACTATTTATTCCTTAGGGTCGGTGGAAGTTGGTCATTTAGGAAAGGGGCTGATCTATGGCAGGGACGGGAGACAGTGTGGCATCCGAGGATTGGAGGAGCGGATGCGCTCGTTAATCTAGGGGTCATGAGCAAGGGTATAAATAGTTGGCGTAGTGAAAGTGATCTTTTCCTTTGTATATGGTTAGCAACAACCTAAGGGTCCATAAAACCTGGATATCGCCACTCACTTTTCACTGATGAATGGTCTTTGCACCATGAGCACTCAAGTCACGCACAGTAGGAACTGTTGTGTTTTGTGTGGGTGAGAAAAGACTGGACTTTTGGTTGGGATTTACAAACAGAAGTGATATGCTGCGCTGCACCACTTCCATGAGGCTCAGGACATTATAAATACTTTAATAAACACCCTTGCACCTGTAAATCAATTTCTGTGCGATTAATCCACTCTGCACTGTACTCACCACTTTGCCACACCCTGAAACAAACTTTGTGAATAGTTAAATGTTGTCTTCCACTTGGGAGTTTAGTTTGCTCTAGTTAGAGCCAGTAGACCCCTCACTTAACTCAGCTTGTGCCCTCAGACTAGTTACTTGACCTCAATTTGTTTAGTTTTAGAAGTGACTCCTTCATTTGAAACTAGGGCCCCTAAGCTTTAACAAGTGATCAATAGACTTGTTAATCAATATCCAATGTTAACACCTGACACATACAGTGAAGTGTATAATTTTGAATATATAGTTTTGTGTTTGCAAGCTAGCACAGGGGCTCAAAATACTCTACCTGTACACTTGTTTAATGAGTATTTGGTGCGTCTCTTGTCAAAGGATTTCTTCTAAATCCTTTATTTTTAATACAAGCATCTGGTTGTGCTATATTTAGAAAACTACAACATTTATTGTACTTACCTGCTGCAGATTGTGAAGCCACTTCCTTGGCACTAAAACATTTTTCATAAATAAACATGACTACAAATTGTTTCTCATCTCTGCATGTCCAATTATTGCATGATTTGTACCTGATTTTGCACAATACAATAAAAGACAATAATAAATACACTTTCACTTTTTGTTTTTTATTTAGGTAGCAGCATGTCTAGTAACACTGTCCTGAACATCGACACATTCTGACCCTTATTTATTCACATTCACACACAGAGGCCTCTTGTCAAAATGAAGCTTAATTCAGAACTAAAATGTGGCGGTCAATCGGAACCGACCCGTGTCAGCTAGCAGGCCACACCTCTGGCGGTTGACTGACAATGTAAGAGCCAATCGTAATTAAAACTGGGAAGAGGACGCACCAGGCTCAGGAGTAAACTTTCTATAAAAGTTTGGTATCCCTTGAAGACACTGGCAGCCAAATTTCCACTCTCCAAACGTGGGTGGTGCATTTTTTACTTTCCACTTACAGAGCCCTTAACCCATGTTCTTTAAATCATCAATTATTTGCAGAATGTATGTTTCATAAGCAAGCAAATCTGCAAGAAACTTCCAGACTCTACAGCTGGCTTCACAGACCCCGATAGCACTAATCTTGAACTACCTAATGTTAATTTAGGTAAACTAGACCACAATTACTGCTAACCAAAGTCTGTGAAGCCAGCCCTTTAAATAAGCTTTGTTAATATGGCCATTTATGAGATCAGGAGGAGCAGAATAAGCCTCTCTAACAGCAACATAAAATACTATGTTTGTTTCTTGAACAGTTTATGAAATTGGCAGCAACATTGCCAGGCATTGGTCTTGGATTAGGTAACACTCTGTGTTTTAGGGGACATCACTGAACCGTGACTTGCTCCTCCCAATACCGGGACACTGTTCCTTTTTCAGAAGTGGGTTGCATACATTTGTAATCTGCATATTTCCCTGTTTAGAGACACTGGCCGCTCAAAAACTATAAGGTCCAGTTGTCTACTGCAGAGCTGAAGTTGTGTGTCCAGCACAATACAAGGGTGGATAGTGGGAGACCGGGTCTGATCATCCCAGTCAAACAGCAGTATCAGTGGTGGAGCTAGGACATCAAATCCATTAGAATACAGTGGTGCCTTACCCTTCCAAATGTTTACCACATTATATTTTCGCAGGAAATCTGCTGATTAATATGCGTTTTTATTCTGCCCTACCATACTTCTCTGTTCGTTACCATGCTTTCTGTAAACTTGGAATAAAGCAGTAAGCTTTCATAAAGGATAGCTATCTAGTAGGGAAGACTACCTCCTGTTCCTCAACTGGGAAAAGCAGCTTCCCTTCACAAACTGCAATCAATGAAGCAGGACAAAACTATTTTTACAAACAGACTGAGTGCCAATGTGCCAGTGTAGACTAGGGATTTCAACTCCGGCTTTAGAGGTGAAAAAGTTACTGACTTTGAATGTTTGGTGAATTTACTTTTCACTTCTGTTTTTCTCTGGAGGCGAATCTTCCATGATAAGAAATCCAATGCAAAAACAACAGTGAGTTTGACCCAAACACTGGCCACCAAATTTTCAGTTTGTTTTAGCCACGGATGGCTTAGATCAGACAGAGTAAGTTCTAAAAACTTAAATCAGGGAATACCTCTGCCAAAAACGTATTTTATTCAACACCCCCATGGTCTTTGATTCCAGTTCCTCTTCATTGGAGAGCTCTGAAGTTTGTTGTCGGGTGTTTGTAGGCTCTTTGTGGGAGATTGAACTAGTCTCCATCCCACCCACTGCTTACTTCTTGGGGTCCACAGCATGTCCCCACGTCTTCCCTTCACACCCAGCTGAGTCTCTCTTGCACCTTCATGCAGCTCTGAAAGAAGTCTGAGCCCCTTCCCCCGGCCCCACTGTAACATCGTCAGGGAGGAGAGGCCTGGTATCCCACGGGGCACTAGCTGTTATTTTCAGCTGTCATGTACTTGAGGGCGGCAAAGCCATAGTGACGGGACATGTTCTGCTGGAACTCCTCCTTCAGGGTCTTGAGGCAGATGCGGTACTGCTTGTTAGAGCGGAACTTGGTGATGTCAAAGCTGGGCGCATGAGGCATGTGGATCATGTAGGCGTTTGGCATGACCACAAACTCGTACTCCTGTGACAGGGAGAAAAATAAAGAAATCAGGATCATTCCACACAAAACATCTCAATGATACATTGTGCTGGGATCCTGCATTCTTATGTATTGTCAGTAAGGTTGGTGGGATTATGAAATGAGATTAGGAGCCAAGATTATTAACGGACCTAGGACACAACAACACTGAAGGCATAAGCTAAAATGTACTCTTTAGACTCAGTAGAATTAAATTTGCTTTTTGTATACAAAAGTATTGCAAAGCACTGTACACAGCACAAAAAATAACAAACCACAATACATTTGTATAGCATGTCACACATGCAACTGCTATAATCAGACCATTTAAATAACATATTTAAATAACAGAAGTAGCAATTTTAAAGTTACATTAAAACCCACTAAGATAAGAAAAACATTTTATAGTGTGTGTTTAGTGCGCAATAGCTTTACTTAAAATCTTTCCATTATAATAGCTACAAGACATTACTGATGAGATATGTCTGGTTAATAACCCACTGGTCAGCATTTTAGAAGAGAGAAGATCTTAGACCAAGATATTATATAAGTAGGAAGTTCACCAGCAATTTATTTTTTTTTTTTTCATAAAAAATGTGTGACATCGAACCAAAATGTAAAATTATCAAAACTAAATCCTGATTTATGAAATGGCATAAAAAGGAGAGACTGCCGTCACAGTGCAGCAGATTGATGTATTAGCAAGGGAACTAAAGTCATTACAGTGTTGCAGTGTTCCAGATTATGTTGGATAGTGTTGTGGGCACAGCACTCTGGTCCTGCAGGCACACACTTGGCCTGGACATATCTTTGAGGACCATGGCTTCAACAAATGAATCTGTCTGGAGGGTTGAGTGAGTGGAAGGTACCTGCGCATCAAGCTCCATGATGTGAGCCACCTTGTTCCAGCCAAAGCCCACAAACCTGCGGTCGTACTCGGGGCAGTTCCGCCTCACCACCACATAGGGCTCGAAATCTGCCTCCCACTGCACTCGGTAGGGCGTGGTGGCTGTGCGCCACTTCGCAAAGTTTGTGGGTGCATGACCTTTTGTCCATACATGGTACCTGGCGGGTAAGAAGTCAAAAACAATAGTTTAGTATGATCAGGCATGCCACTAAGCTGAACACTGCAAAAGATATTGGGACTAACAGAAGTAGGTGCACCGATCCCCCTCCACAGCTGTATATTCAAAATTAGACCAAATCAGTGACATCAAAAGATAACCACTGTCTAAAGTATATCCAAAATGTAAATATATAGGCCCTTTATTCTGTTTTAACAGATTTTTACAGAAAAATTCCTCGGTTTTCAAAAGTTTTCAAAAAAGTTTGGTTTTACTGATTTTAACCCAAAATTTGCCCTACTCAAGTATTCACTTTACATTGTACATATTTACCTGGGAAATTCATTTTCACTTATTTAAAATTTGTATATAAACACATTCCCAGAAAAAGTTTATTTAAACAAATAAATAAATAAATACAGGGCCTTGACTAACATACAGACATGAAGCACACAGCCTAGATTCTGATACTCCCTGTAACTTGTGCCAAAATCATTTCAAGAAATCCTAGTCATTCCAAATTGATAAGAGGTTCAGTAGATTTTAGTGTGACACACAGACAGACACACTCCATACACCCCTAGATTATGCTACTCTCAATGTGCTATAGAAAATCTTAAGCAGTTTATTCACAATTGGATAAGTAGTTCTCTATATTCAAGGTGATTCATAATTCATACAACATTTTCACAGCATTGTGAAAACTGGAGGGTATGTGGAGGATGATATGCAAAATGTCTACGACAGAGACACTCTGCAATGCACAGTTTGGCCACCAGGGGGTTGTTCGATAATGTCAATGTTTAACTAGACCTAAAAAACAATGCAAACCAACAATGTTGCACTAACTATGAATCACCCTCTATTATGTGACTAGATACATAGACAAGACAGGCATGCACCTAATTACAGCCCTCTCACCAGGGATCTGAATCCCAAATCAATTTAAATGACACACAGCTACATCTCTGCAGTACATAAACTGTCTTCATGAAAAATGACATGCCCCCTGTAGCACATCTGCTACTAACAGTAGGGTTAAGGACACAAGGTGCATTCTCAATGGAGCGGTGCTATATACAACACTCCGCTCCCACTGTAAAATGACACTGCTCTCAGTACCTTCTCCAATGCACGCCAATACTCTGGAAATCTCACACGAGCCTGGCTGCCTTTACCTGAAAGTGAAGAGGGTTCCCATATCCAGCTGTGTCAGCAGCTCTGCCTTGGACTTGGGGAAGGACAGGCGGTATCTCAGGGTCTCGAATGCTGGCACTATCAAAGCTTTCTTGGTGTTGGCCATATCCAGCTGTACAACGGACTTCCTGTAGAAAAGAAGGGCAGAATCATAAAACGCATAGAAACGAAGACAGAGCTGTCACAGCGGGAGTCTTCTGGCCCGTCTCTGCTCCACTACAGGTCTTTTTTTGCTGCTGTACAGAAGGGGACAGATTGATCACAATCATTAAGCCAAAATCCATTTTTTTTTGTTTTAAGATAATACGTTGTGTGTGGGGTGTCTCTTACTATATGAGAGATGTTATCATGTTAAGACACCTTGCACACAATGTACTAACATAATAAATCTCACAAATGAAGACTGAACTCAGGAATAGCTTTAAAATGAAAAATATTAACATTTTTGTAAAACAACTCATCATCCCCTCCCCCTGTCCTGAAATGGTTAGGCAAAGAATCAACCACCGCTGCCACTAAATAATGTGTGTAGACCTACAGGTACTATTTATTAAAAAAGTGCTTTCTTTTCTGTTTGGAATTTTGGTAAAATTTTCACTGAGAAACTAGTATCAAGAGTGAAGTAATAGAATGATTCATTTTACAAAAGGTACCAGGTATGTGTGTGGTTTTTTCTGTTTTGATTTTTGAAAGTTGGAAATAGGTAGGGTGTTCTATACACGGGATGACATCTGTTCACAGGACAAGATGTACTGGAATGTTGGCAAATACATCACTGTGATTGGTTGATTTCTGATATGTGATTTCTATTAAAGGAAAATGAAACTTTTCATCTTACAAAACGAGTACCAAACTACAGTACACTTTTGAGTCATTAAAATTAACCTTCTTTCTGAGTTGCATTTTATTTAATATTTCTAGTATGTTTCACCAAAAATGGTGCAAACTACATTTTGGTGTAGACCTTGACAAAACAAACAGCTGCTGTTTGCAATTTTATGCGGCGTCATTATGAGTTAGAGTTTTTGTTATTTGGAGGTTTTAAAGTCTTTATAAAATTGCAGCATCATAGTCAATAAATATGTTTCTTTAAGTTTTAATGAATACCACTCGGCTTGAAAAGATAGAAGTTGCAAATCTGAATAATTGGTACACCCTTAGGAAATACAACTGACCGGGAACAATTGTTTGCTGAAAAGTCTTCGTCAATATCATGTTATCCTGACAAATACTTTTTAGGTGTTCTTAACATTGAATGCTTAGTAACCGATTAACAACCAACTATTTCAGATAACATTAGAAGTATACCATAGAGCTATTTACAGGGTCTCCTAAAGGATTTTGTAAAAAATTTAAGGGAAAAGTTCAATTTGCTAATTATGCTAAATATTAATTCAATGTAATGCATTTATGATCCACACATTTAAACTAAACACTGCCCTACAGGGCTGGAAACATATTACAGTGAAACATACCTGAGGTATTCGTACATTCCATACATGGGCAGGAAGTCGATGTCGGACAGGAACATGTATGGCGTGTTGACGTGCTTCATGGCTACGTTGCGCAGCAGGTTGACAGGGTAAAACTGTCCCTCCTTGTAAACGATGTGGTAGCCCACATTCGCCCTTCCCATCAGCACCTCCGAGCCCTGAGCATATCGCAGGAACTGCTGGGCCTCGGCATCTGACAGGTAGAGCGCCAGACTGATGGGGCCCTCCCAGTGCTTACAGATCGCCTCGAGCATCTGCAGCCTGCCGAGGAGACGGGTTTATGAACACAGCAAGGGCTTTTTATAAAAGTCATCTAAACAGCTTTTCAAATCACAAGGCTGTCAGTAAATTCAAAACTAAGAGCTACCAGTATGACGTACCGTATAGAATAAGAAATGGTAAATAATTTGATAAGTGGTATTTATGGCCAAATGTCATTAGGTAAGCAAAGTAGGCAATGGTGTCATGGTAAATTAGTGATTTACAGCAGATGCAATAACTTGTGTTATCAAGAAACATGTATATCCCCACATTTCTCCCAATTACAATGAATAATATTAATACTGTATGTCTAGACAATTTAATAGGCATTTTCCAGATATATGCAAAACATATAGCTGGACAAATGTATGGAAAGACACCCTATATATGCCCAGCACCTAATATACTGATTAACTAACCGATTTCACCCCTGGGAGGGATACTGAGGGCACTTTGTAAAAAATCTTTAACAGTGCCTGTGGGTCTCTTTGGTGTATTGTTGTCTTTAAAAGTAAGCACAATTCCAGGGTGTCCCAATGCAGAGAGGTTATAAATACATTTTTAAACATAACAATTGTAACAGCGTGCAACCTACACAAAAAAAAAAAAAAAATATGCATGTTTCTTTAAAAACCACATATGGCCACCTGGGACCCCATCTTATGAGATGTCTTCAGCAGCCTGGTTTAAAACACAGAAGCACAACTACAGTGGTTTATCGGAGGACTATTTTCCAGCCATGTACTTAAGAATATATCTATAATGTTAAGTATAACCCTCAGTCATGCACAAAACACATACTAGAAATTATTTTTTTTTGTTAGTGTGGCCAATTATTTTTTACTCATGATTTTCTCCCCAATTTGGAATGTCCAATCCTTTTTCCCTTCACCGCAGGAATTCCCCACACAGCTCAGAACTGAAGGTTCAGTGGGTGTCCTCCGATCCCACAACAAAGCCTGCTTCCTCTTTTACACCCAGGAACTCGAGAGTGGATGTCAGTGAGCTACCGGTTTCTGGAGGACAGCCAAGGACAGCCCTGTAGGTGTCTGCTTTTGAGCTCACTGGGCGCCTGGCCAGCAGGGGACACTGCAGCATGATGAAGACAAAAACTGCCTGCCAGTTTTACCTCCCTAATCCACAGGAGCACTACAGCCAATGCAATGCTCCCTTCAGAATCTCCAGTGAAGACTGGTCACTTTGCACAGCAAGAATGCGAAACCTGCACTGTATGACTCGTCCTGCACACCACACGGATGTGCTTTTACCAGGTGAACCACCCCAAAATCATCCCTTTTAAAATAAAATGCAGTAATTACATATGTGTACGTGATCAGGATATGAAGGTGCTGTTTCTGAAACACAGTCATAAACAGGGATCCTAGGAATCCATTTTCAGAGTTTCAGCACCTCAGTGCAAATGGACAGCTCCAGTCAGCGCAGACTAGTTTTCCTGGTACTGTACACTCCCTCTGTTTTCCCTCTGCCTTTTGGAGCCTTCATGTGCTAATTGATGAGCCACTGTGCAGGAAATGCCAGATTAACTCTTGCTATTCCAAAACAGATGGCTCTGAACAGCTTGCTCTGTCAATGATATATTACCATATGAGTGCAACTGAAAATGAGTTCTATAATTCATTGCATCCTTAAACACTCTCTGCCTTTTAGCACTACCTTACCTACTGTATACGCTGTATGGGCCTGATACTCAAAGCTTATTACTGCAGATCGCCATTTCATAAAGGAAAACAGACTAAATAACTCAAGACATTTCATTTAGTGCTGAGTGGTTTTCTATTATCCCCTCAGTACATGAGATCCACAGTGACAAGAAAATCACGGAGGCAGTTATACAAAATGTCACACTTCCACTTTCCCATACATCTAGAAAACAGCGCATCTAAATTCTCATGCAACTTAGTATTAACATTATTGAGCGAACATTATGGGGTGTATTAGAGTCTGGAGGTGCATGGAGTGTCTGTCCTTATTTATGATGAACATCTATAAATGTCACACTTACATGTTTGCATATACACCCACCCCTCGCTATTTCGCCCCTCGCTATACTGGGGATTCGGATATATCGCAATCCTGGAGTTGGCTCCCCATTTTTACTGTGTAACTGCGTATGCCTTATCTGCAATACACATAGGAACTTAGAATTACTGTTAGTTTTATTTCATACTGCACATCACAAACAACAATATACAGAACAATTAAAAACAAAGCATTAATATCGTATTGTTATCATATAGACACGTATTGCACAATAACACAAAGCAAATTGAATATCTACTTGCTGAAGTAGTTTTTATTTTAGACAGCGAGGTGTTCACATGTGGCAGCAATGCACTAGCAAAAGCCACAAGGCAGTGACGTCAGCTCCCTAATGCAATGTAGCGGGTTTGGGCATTTGAGAAAGGAGAGGAAGACTCATGAAATTAATTGGAGACTGAAGTTGATTAGAAGCAATTACCCTCCGCAGTACAAATTACAACGATGCGCTGCTTTTTAGACAAAAAATTAGAAAAAGCAGGTTGTACCCTGACGCACCCCATAAAACAAGTGTGGTTGTACAGTATTTATTTGTTAGGAGATTTGTTTTACTCGTTATATCGCGGCCCTCGATATATAGCAGATTTATATTGGACCCCGACACCCGCGATATATCGAGTGGGTGGTGTACCTGGATGCAATTTTTTTTTTTCAGTAGCATCGCATTTTAGGGGTATATGGAGGTGTCCGTCTCCATCTGTATGTTACACTTACATTTTTACAAGCACCTTGAGAACACAAGAAGTTATTACACAATGTAAATCTGTCATTTAAATATACTTCACCATGATACTAACTTAATTAAGTACATTTTCTTAACTAATGTAGGGGATACATACCACTTATCCAATGTTCATTAAATTATTCATCAGCAGTTCTCGTTCTGTATGGTGTATATGTTACAACTCTGGAATCCAGGTCTTGATTTATACAAATAAAACTGTACATCTCCAGAAGTGCCAAAGTAAAAAGCATTTTGATGCATTGGATACAGGGATCCAATCTCTGAACAATCAGCAGTCCAGTTACCTTTTTGTCTGTTCAGCAATCTTGGAAGAATACTTCCTTATTAAAATGTCTTGCTTATATAAAACAACACGTTTTCCAATTAATACTTTAAAATTTAAATAATTAATATACCCGCCATGGCAGTGCAGAAGTGGACGTGCTGAAGATTGTCCACGCCAGTAGCCGGAGTTTGTTTATGATTGACCAGTGAACAGACAGCGAGGTGAATAAGCAGGATCTCCCATGTATTAGGTGTAGGAGTTTTTACAGCATCTTACATTTTATAGTTTTTGCACAGTGTTTTATTTTGTCTTTGTACGCTAGCCAGGTCGTACGTCCCATGTGAACTACAATTGCTTTAGCGTAATGTGGTGTTCCTGTGTCCTCTGTCTGTGTTCACAATATGTAAATAAATTCTGTTTGCCTGTGGGGCATTTCAACATCAACCTCCATCCTGATCTCCTGTCTATCACTCGGCAGCGAATGCACACACCCACACATCAGCAGCCTCTCACACCTGCATAGTTACTTATTTTTTGCTGCTAGCAACAATACATTCTGTTTTATCTAATTAGACTTATCACAGTTGTGAATTACTGAATTACAAAATAAACCGGTCACAGAAATGCAACACAACTATGGTTATTTTTCCTTCAAAGTATTATGCACAATCACTGCAAAACCCCCACGTTTTGTATAATATAAAGCTTCTACTTCTATAGATAAGTTTATCATACTTCTATTGTACGTACAAATGGTCCCTGCATATCTATGCATTAAAATATTAAAGTCACTTTTATACTAAGTTAACTTTGTCAAATAGAAACATTAACATATATCACAAATTGAATATTTATAACACAGGATAATGATATAACATTAAGAAACAAACAGCATTTTATTAAAGAAAATGAAATAGAGAGTGGGTATTTACCTCTGAACAATCAGTAGTTTAGTTACTTTTTTCTGTTTGCAGGAATCTTGGAAGAGTATGTCCTGTTTGCTTCTGAACCCCATTTTTAATTATTATTTTTTTTTTTTTATAGCAGAAACTGCTAACCAAATTTACAGTTGTATACATTCAAACAAACATGCACAAACACTAAGAAAAGTGATAATATATGTATAGATATATGTATGGTAAATGTATTTTTGTTAATTATTTCAAATGTGTGGGGTCCTACATATACAAACTGTTGCTATACATTATGGTCTTCATTTTTTTTTTAGCAAACTACCGTAATAGCCTTTAATTATAATTTACAGCTGTTTTTAAAATTGTAATTGGTGTTTTTTTTTTCTGTGGAAACCTGATCTTGCCCCATGTGTGCTGCTGTGCTCTCACTCTGGGACGCCCTTGCAAAGGAGATAAAGGGATTTTTCACATAGGAAGTTCTCTAGTGAACGTACCTGTCCATGGAGAGCTGGGCCACCAGCGTAACGTCAGTGCTGTCGGAGGTGGGTTCAAGCTCGTAGTGCAGGAAGTAGAGGTGGGTGCGGTGGACTGTAAATCGCTCTCTGCGGAACTCGTAACAGGGGTCATCCTCATCCAGCTCGGACAGCTTCTTCTGGAGCTGAGCAGAGGAAACAAGTCTCCAAATCCATCATCACTACAAAGAACAGTCAGTGCTACTGCAGCTGAGCTATCGTATCATCGTTCTGCACGTGAAACATATGGCAATGTTCTGACAACTTTTTCTGCAAGCAGCTTGTTGTAAGGGCATGTTACAGCGATGTTTCCCCATGTGAAGAGGTACAGCTACAATGTCTAACACATTTAGGATGCCTTGTGTTTCATAGTTCTAGTTTTTTTAAATGTTAATCTCAGTAAGCAATTCTATTAATCACTAAGAAGCAGACTGACAACCACATTTGGCATCCCAGCTTTAAAATGATTAGTTCACTGTAACACCAGCTGTTGTAAACAACAGACCACCACTGTATTCCAGTTCTCAACTGTAACCACAAGGCCACACTGCTTCTCACTGTCAGCTCTAGCTACGGCACTTTAGATATTCTGATTAGAAATGCAAATTATGTGGTTTCTTCCATTTGTGGTCTTACATGTGATGAGAAAATGGCAGGGCAGGTGCTGTGAGCACGTCAAATACTTTGAGTTTTTTTTCTCCTGTTAAGTCATGAACATTAGAGGTTAAACAACCCTCGTTGGTTCACACTGGCAGGAAGGTAAATGTGGTTTCAAAACTGCACATTTGAGACCGAATGGAAGTGCATGGAAGAAGAATTATGGAATTACTGTGTTAGCTTCAACCACAAAGGTGATTCCACCCAATCTTTCTACCCCCCAGCCCCACTATGTCCCCTGGACAGTCAGCGGCAGCACTGCCTACATTCTCGCTGTTGTGGTCAGCCTTGCTGGGACAGCCGAAGAGTTCCCTGCGCAGGAGATTGCCGTCGTATTCCAGGAAGGTGAGGTACAGGTTCCTGAAGAACTCCACGTGCTTGTTCTTCACACGCAGCTTCTTAGGGGAGTTCCAGTGGATCACCTGCACAGCCAGAAACAGAGAGAGGAGTTTCCTTAGCAACATTACACCACACACACTACAAATCCCAGTTAACCAGTCATTTTCTTTATGCCAGAAAAGCAAAATCAACACAACCAATGAATTTTTTTAATTCACAGCATAAAAAAAAAAATAGTAATAAACTTGTGATGGACAATTGCAACAGCAATAAGCACTTAAGCAATTCACATATAAGCCAGTGAAAGATTATGCAGCAAAAAGCAATTGTGTAGGTGACATCAGACAGCAGAGAAGAGGGTGGTCTAGTAGGCATCTCATAATTGGGGGTGCTATCATTGCAAAACTGTACAGTAAGCTCAATAATTGTACCATGTCTGCACTAGGCTGTCACAAAGCTCAATATCAATAATATTGTTGTTGGTC
This sequence comes from Polyodon spathula, assembly GCF_017654505.1. Taxonomy (NCBI): domain Eukaryota; kingdom Metazoa; phylum Chordata; class Actinopteri; order Acipenseriformes; family Polyodontidae; genus Polyodon; species Polyodon spathula. Next base: position 21,644,401 of record NC_054541.1, on the reverse strand, counting down.
ATTACCTGCTAGAAAACTGACAGCTGTGACAGGAACTTAATGAAAGAAAAGGTCTAATCTACAGGTTATGAACGTGGACGAGAATAGCAATGCTATTATAAAGTGAAAAAAAAAATGTGCGTGTGTGTGAGGAAATTTCAAAAGCTAATCTTTTGATATATTGCTATTTTAACACTAGAATCGCCATACGGGTCAGTGTGACCCATTTTGCATTTAAAATGTTAATTACTCTTCCGTTGTAAATTGTATGTCTATTTTTGACTTTTCCTAAATATATGAATTAAATATCCTGATGCCGTTTGATAGCCAGAATTGCAAAAATGATGAAATTATAAACAGTTCTACCTACAACCGCCACGTGGGTCAATGTGACCCAGGCATTACAATGTCTTTTTTTCTTTTAACATAACAAAAGGCATTCTATTATTTTTGTAAATGCAGCAAACAAGACACGCCCCCTCCTCCTAACACACTATTTCAAGCCTTTGTTTGTAGACTGACCACGAGACAGAGATTGCTTTGATTGTGGATTTGTCAAGATGCCAACTCAGTGAAAGTCTAGTTGCTTACTTTCCTGTGTACCTGGAAGACAACAATCCTTCATTTTGTTCCACAAATGCAACTGGGAATATATCAGAAGGAAATATCTAAGGTTGAAAGTAGTCATTTTGATTGGAATACGGCACTGAAATGCATACAGCAAACTGAAATGACAGGTAGGATAACAATAACCATCCATAGGAGACAATGAAGCCGTCATACCAGAAGTAGTGTTATATTTTATTTTTATGTAGTATAAGAAACAACGATTTCGGTTTTACAGTTTTATTTCATTATATTTTTTCACCGTTTCTAGTTGTGCTGTATATGAGCTCATTTTAAAAATAAAGCCTTTTATGTTTCATTTTATATTTAAATTGTGTTTCTGCAATGCAAATGTTACATATGATGTTCCTGAATAAAACAGTTGTATCCGATAGTATGTCTTTCATTTTCATAACGAAGCAGTTTAAAAGTGTATAGGTCAAAGTGACCCACGTGCCGGTTCTAGGTATCTGGCAGTTCTAGTGTTACATTTATGTTGCTGTTGAAAGAGAATTATTATTATACTATACAAAGATAAAAATGTCTAAATCAAGTGTTTTAATGTAGTCCTGCAGGTCACAAACTGTCTGAAGACTGAAGGATGAGAATGCAATGAAAAGCTTTACGAGCAAGCAGCCTGGCAGCGAGTTCATCCTTCACCTTTCATGAGCAATACAATTCAGGCACCAAAATTCAAATGGATACACAAACAAAGAGTGGGTGAGTGAGTGGACACTGACCTTGAGGTCCGAAACATCCTTGTAGCACTTCTCTGAGCGGGTGTGGTCAGAGAGCTGTACGTTCCAGAAGCAGGGCAATTGATACACCAGGAAGGGATTCTGCTTGAACACTGCGTTAAAGATATCCTGGGGAACACAGACCTGGATTACAATATATTACTTGGGGGGCATTAACTTAAGTAAAGGGTTATAGAACACCACTGTTCTGCTGAACACGTTCTGCGTCTTCTCTTACACATCATAAATTCTTCTCGGCAGCGGTCGCCAAGAGGCGCATATCAAGGACTTCCATTCAAACGCACTTGAGAGCTTGAATTATATTATTATATTACTTAGGTGTTGATTAGATCAACCCATACCCCATTGACAATTTTTTAGAGCATTATACAGCACTGGGGAATCACCCTGGATTGCATCAACGACCTATATGTGTTTATTCTGGAATTACACCTGAAAACAAGGCACTGATGCAATCAAGGTGGATTCATTGGTACTTCCAAATGCTGTAAAAATCAATAAATAGGTTATTCAAATCCGCCTCCTAGTTGTTTGGTTCCAGTTTTGTAAAATGTATAGGTGTTTAGATGTTTTCTTTTTCTTTAAAAAAAAAAAAATAGGAGTCACTCCAACCGAGGGTATAACTTATTATTATTATCATTATTACATTTAATATTAAACAGCCCACCAGATAATTTACATTTAAAAAAATTAAAAAGAACAAGGGTTTATAAAATGACAATTCTGCCTACAAGATAAAATACTTACCATACATTTGCAGCGACATGACCACACATCAGAAATGACAGAGACGATGCGACAGGTTTGAAAACTGCCAGAGCTACACAACCAGCAGTCCATATAAAGTTGTGTAGCTGCCGTTTTTACGCATTTAAAAAATCTGAAACAAATTTTAATTTAATGCATAAAATTACGCACAGCAGTTTTGCTGCACAGCTTGTCTGCCCCCCCCCCCCCCCCCCCTTAAAACTTCCACTAACAACTACATCTTCCAAAATACAATGTCTTCAGCCAATCACAGTAAGAATAAAAAAAACTCGAAGCTACACAGGTTGAAGCGTAAACACCCCAGTCCAATTACAAATCCAACTGGAACCATCGACAGAGGCAACCGCTAAGAAAAGGTGCCTAGAATATTAAACTGTTTTATAACTTATTAATGCATTTCCTTATTTTATTTATCTGTATTGCTTCATATTTAAGTTTTAACATGTTCACTGAGTTTAAGAATTGAATGTTAAAATATAAGTAACATAACTAATTTGCAGTCATTGTGATACATCGAAAAGAATGCACTGAGCCGATAAAGAACCTTGTAGAACACACGCATGGTTGTACAGCAGTTCAAAGTAACATTGCAGTTAAAATGGAAGGCTCTTTTTTAATGCCTAATGCATTACCATTATAGATCGTACAGTGTTTAATTGAGATTACTCATGACTCGTAATGTTGTATTTCACCCCCTAAAAATACACTTTACATTCTCAGTATTAAAATTAGAGGGTAGTAAGTTACTCCCAGACCCAAAACCTTATCTGGATCGCTGTATACAACTATTAAAAATTGCTATTGGCAAAACTATGATCAAGACTGGTGCATACTCAACAACAAGAAGTGGAAATTATGAGTGTCTTCTCCGAAGGTACAGGGCATATGGTATATGGCAATAAATCATACACACCAGGCTTACCCAGTTCCTTCAAAATAGACTCCCATATATTGTCTTTCAAATCTGAATCTTTATAATCGAGATGATCTTTGTCAAGGCAAGTATTATTTTTTCCTCCATCATTTTGGATAGTTCTTCACCCTGCTGTACCACGTGCACTGAAGCTGTTCGCTGACTGGTCTATTCCCTCACTGTTGTGCAACAGACAGCAAAAAAACAAAACCCTGATTCAATCCTATTTATTTCATGTTGCTCCAGTGTCGCCCTTGTGTGCTCCCGTGTCGTCTATCGTTTCGCCTGTGGTGTGAAAGATACTTCTCAAAAGTACAGGTTCTATAAATTGTAGCTTGCTGCATTGCATCTGGTGGGTAGCAGCCTTTACCCTGAAAGTTCACATTTAAATTGAACTACCATAGGGTATATTTGCAGTATTAACATATCAGTCAATTGCCACATTCCTATTTTTCCCCCCATGTGTATTATATTGTATATACAGGCACAATAGCGCAATTTTGCTCATTTCAAGGTAATGTTTTCTACTTTTAATTTGAGCTCCATCTTTAAATCAATACCATCTTTTAATAATTATTACATATCATAATACTCAACAATATACTGAGTACTGAAGTGGTTTAAAAGGTGAAGCTCACATTTAAAAATAGGCTGAAAAAATTAACTGACAGCGAGCTAAATAGCACACGTGCGCCTACAAAGTTTGTTCTATAAAGTAAAACACTTCATTTTTGTCTGTTACTTGTAAGCAAAATACTCATCTATAGACCCTTGTCTTTGAGCTGACAACATATAATTCAAAAAGCTGGCATGGTGTTATGGGCACACTAGTTGGGGGTTGACTATGTGCTGCTGGCCCCGCAATGCCCCTCCCATCACAGACCTGATCTGCCAGCGAGGTGGACAGCATGCTCATCAACTCTCTCTCAGCTGTCAGTCTCCACATCTGCTCCCATTTGAGTTTGCGCAGCCGGTCGAGCAGCAGCAGGATGACACCTGCAAACACAGGAGCAGACAGCATGTGAGGGGGACGGTCTGTCTGCACCATCTACATACACACACAATGTTAAGAGGGATACAGCAGAGCACCTTAGCCACACAAGAAACCAGCCTTTGGTCATTCTCATTTTATGTACAATATATAACCACCCAAAACCTTTCACTGACAATGTAATAATTTAAAGGGAACATTCAATTTATTAGAACAATAGAATAATTGTAAGGCAAAAGAGCTGAACAGTGTGTTTGACGTACTCAATTGTGTAAAAGTATACAATGCCTGGCTGTAGGTAGGCAGCGAGAGTATGATATATAAATCACAATGAACTCAGTGTGTTCCTAATGTAAGAGGCAGTGTTGTGCGATGCACTGCTGGTACAGATTCTGTCTCCTGTCGGTGAGATGAGTTGAAAAGCTCTATAACCACGCATGTAGAAGAGCCTCCTTTGCATAGTGGTTAAGACACTCGCCTCCACTCTGTTACATTGGTACCGTGACCCAGAACTCGTAGATTGCCATGCATCAGATCGCAGAGGTTAAAAGGGGGGGCAGAGGGGCAATGCTATTACGGATTCGGTTCCCTGTCTGTGAGATAAGTTAAAAGCTCTATAACGACAAATGTTACTCTAATAATATATTCAAGACAGGCATTTTTTAGTGTCAATAACTTTATTGGACAGAGCCACATGGCTCAAATGCAACTGCAGGATCAATGGGTCGGGATGCCACAACGTCCCCCACGTCTGACCCCCCGGGAAGATGTACTGCCCGCAGTGAAAGGAGATAATGGTGCATCCAAAGCAACAACCTGCGGGCAACCTGGTGGAGACTGGGGGGACCTGAGGCCGCCCCTGGTGCTTTATGTATGCCACCACAGCAATGTTGTCCATTCAGACAAGCACATGTCTGCCCTGAACCTGCTGTAAAAAAATGTCTAGGAACACTAAATGCTAGAAACACTTCCCGCACTGGAGACTGAGCCCCTGCCTGCACTGGAGATTGAGCACAAATGAGCCAATCGTCCTTGTGGTTAAGCTCTCTGATGCCCCAGAGTCTCAATGGGGCCAGAATAGCTTGAATGCAGTTTGAAAATGCACAGGGGGCTTAAGAGAGGCCGAACGGTAGAACCCAAAACTCGTACGCTGTCCTTGGAAAGCAAAACTGAGGTACTTACTTTTCTAAGTGCATTGTAGTGAACCAGTCATTGTAGTGACTGCAACAACAGCTGCATGGTTAAGATTTTGAACCGTCGACTAAGATATGGGATGACCTGTCTGAGATCGAGGATTTGTCCGAGGTCACCATCCCATTTGGCCACCAGGAAGTACCTGGAGTAAAACCCTGCTTCCAAGTGAAGAGGATGAACTGTGCAAATAGCCTGCTTCTGCAGCAGAGCTGTCATCTCCTGAGACAACAACAATGCATCTCGCAGATCCATGACTAGCATTCTAGTCACGCTCCAAAATGGAGGAGGACCGTGTTTGAATTGTAGAGAATAGCCGGTCTGTAGAGTATTGAGCACCCAGGTGTCCGAGGTGCATTGACTCCAGTACTCCAGGTGTCTCCCTGAAAAGGGGTCCTGGGCCTGTGGCAGCAAATTGCTAGGGCTGCCGCTTTGTCGGAGTGCTAGTGCTGCTATGTCACAGCCAACCGTGACGGAGTTCCTAGGGGGCAGCGCACAAGCGCTGCCTCCAGATCTGTGTTGTCCTCCAACACTATAGGTCTGGAGGCCTCGCTATGGATACACAGCGCGAAAAATGATGGATTGGCAGGAGCACGTTTCGGAGGACGCGTGCCCCAGCCTCCGTTCCCCAAGTCAGCGGGGAGGGTTGCGAGCGGTGAGTTGAGGATACAGATAATAATTGGGCACACTAAATTGGGGAGAAAACCAGGATAAAAAAAATTGGAGACAACTTAATTTAGAAAAAAATAAATAAAAATTGAGCGTCATCTAGAGGCCGTGGAACATTTAAAACATCTGTGGCCCTTTTTATCAGTGGCAAAAGCTCAGCTGATAATGACACATGCGCTGCTCGTGTTGTGCCATCTGAGTCACCCTCCTCTTGATCACCTGCCTCCTCAGAAGCAGCGACAGACAGCAGATCCTCTTGCTGCCATTCTGTGCATAATACTCCCTGTGACTGTAATGGTGCAGAGGGAGCAGGTGTAGCAGTGTGTCAGAACTCTCCAATCTACGAGACTGGTGGAGAGGATGAGGAGGACCGTGAAGCCGGCCTCCTGCGTGATGTTCTCCTACTTTCCCTAGGCACAGCGCTTTCATGAGAGGATAAAGGTAAGACAAATTAACCATTATAGATTTTATATTAAACAACACTTTCAGGCTGTGATTAGTTGATGCTAACTGTACAAACAAGGGAAACCGAGGGACTGCACTGTTTTATGTTGAGTACTTAACATGTTTTATTACATTTAATACATACCTAACAATTTCCAAATTATTCAAGGTAATTACTTGGAAAATACAAGTGTCGACACACTCTTACTTAATTCAGCTTTCAAAAACACCCTAAAACATTGAGTCCACACTGTAGGAACAGTTTATAGATAGTGGTTTATATTAAAAATGGAAAGTCTGGAAAATAAGTCCAAACACAGGCCTGTGAAAGAGCAGCCGAGTAGTTAGGAAGGCAGCCATAACACAAACACAAGAAATGCGTTTTAAGCACCAAAGCATAGTTTATTGACACAAAAAACTAAATAAAGTTTAAACAATAAACAAAAAAGTGTCCTTAGCCTAGGCAAATAAAGGAGCCCCTACCTCTTCTGGGTTTTAAACAAACAAATGCTTGGTTACTTCGACCAGCAACTGACTGGAGCTCCTCTACACGTTTTACTCCTACCTGTAACAAAGACGGATTGCAGTCTTTTATACACCTGCTTTTATACACCAGTGTTGTCAAGGAAACCAATGAGCACAGAGAGCAGTGGGAGCTTCTTTCAGCTGCCTCTACAAATACATTACTAATCAAATTTCTTTGATTTTGTGTTAATTTACAGATTTCCTTACAACGATATAGCTATGGAGATTATATCTTGATTTCAAAGTACAAGGTTAAAATGTAACTGTGCATCAGGATGTGAAGATGTGTGGTGTCCCTCAGTTAAATGCGTAGCATTGGTACTCACCCGTGTTGAAGCCCCGGCCCAGGGCTGGCCATGGTCGATGGTTCTTCCACAGGTTTCCCAGGTACCAGTCACTCTGGTTCTCCACCACTCCCAACACCTGCTGGCCTGAGAGGAAACAAAGTCATACAAACAGCTGTCAGTAATTTGCTACGATAGGAACTTCACCACAAGGTCAGGGCTCTACTATTTTGCGGTCAGCTGACACTGTTTTCTGATATTTATTTCCTAAATTGTATTTTAAAAGAGCAACCCAAAATGCTTTGCTTCAAACAGTAATCACAATAACCTGAATTAATCGTGTCTACAATCCCTAAAGATAGAGACACAAGAAAACAGTCGTGATGATAATTTGTAGAAAAGTTATCCTTGGCAGTGGGTCAGTGAAAAATGAAATGCCAACACTTTATTTGTGTTTTGACAGTGTAGCCCAATAAAGAACATAACCACCGTTCTAAATAAAAGGAGAGATTGAGGAGATAGTGGCAACAAAAATATTATGTTTCAATGGTTATAGGAAATATTAGAGTTTGAATTTCAATTAAAACCTATTAGAGTATTCAAGCACAGCAAATAATGTACACTTGAGTACCTGAGTGTTATCTATTCCAAATGCTGTAGCCAGTGGGGTAGTAATGGGGAGCAATAGACATTCTGCTATCTGAGAAACAGTAATAGTTCATAATTTTTTGCTCTCTCTCGCTGTAGCTTTCTGCATTAACTGGTATTTATGGATCCCAGCTCCCCCCTCTATTCTGCAGTAGCCTGTACAGTATATCAAAACATACCTTTTTTACAAATCCCTGAAGATTATAAAATAATCATACTGTACTGTTGCAGGTAACAAGCAGATACTATAAAGAATGCAGTAATCAAATAAAGTGTTGGAAATGAACGTATTATACACAGTTTCATGAAAATAACTATTGGCTAAAAAAAAAAAAATGCTCCAACAGGACAGTCAGTGGATGGTCACAGCTGGTAGTCTGCAAAGGAACTGTAACTTCTACCCAATACATCAACATTTTCCAAGAGGGACTTCAATGGTCACGTGTCCAAAGAGGGCAGTATTTGTATGGAAGATAATGCCCCAGCTCACACTGTCCGCGCACCGCAAAGATGGAAATAGAGTGCTGAACAAAGAGAGATTGAGGATACACAGTGGCAACACAAATATTGATTTTCAATAACAATACTTATTCACCAGACACAGACCCCACTGAGCACCTTTGGGCTACCCTTGACCGATCCCTGCGAAATCGGCCCGAGTAAACCCACTTCCCAGGACTCCCTCTTATAGTGCCAGGAATGGGCTGCAATCCCACACAATGTCATCTTGTTCACACAACGTGTTGGCACACTGTTGCCTTGCATAAGGCAAAGGGTTGCACAAGAATGACACATTTAGATAACAACTGAATCATTCATAAGGTGGAAAGCAAACATTTCTGAGGCTATATATGTCCACCTGTTGGAGACAGAATGGAGCTATGAATTAAAGACGTACAGCCTGTGTATCTTAAAATATTGAAAGTTTCAAATTTAACCATCTGTGCAATTTCTAAATATTCCACTAGGTGGTGATGCAATTTTGCCAATATAGGGACCTCACATACAAGAAATATGATTCTGTTTTAACAAATTTACAGGAAACACCTACAGTACTGAGGTCATATTTTTAACCTGGCTTATAAAGCAACAACTATCTAAATAGACTATTTTATACTCTCACTGTCCATTTAATTATTACTCTTCACTCCCACACACCCAATATACAATAAGCCCACCCTTTGTCTGGAGCTGGTGTGGACTAGTCTCCACAAGATGACTCCAAGTGTCTTGGGGGATTATTACCTGCTGCTCCAGGACTAGAGCAGAGGATAATGGTTACGAATGCAACTTTCCCGCTCATCCAACAGAGCACCCCGTTTAGTCTACACATGTTCCCATCACAGGGGTGCCCTAAGAACACATCCGGGATTAGTTAGGTCCAATTCATCCAAAGGATAGCAAGACTATGGTTGATTTAACACCGTAAATGTTCAGAGGGGGATAAAACAACTAATGGTAGAACAAGAAATCACTCTTAATAACCTGCTCCTTCCTTTAACAAATTTGTATAATGTTACTTCTTATTAGCTTCAACAAAGGGATTTCTAGGATGCCAGGCAAATGAAAATTGGAAAATATGTAGCACATACTTTTGTACTTGTTATGCAACTGTCTTCCACAACTTGTATGATCTATAAAACATGATTGGCAACACTTTGACAGACTTTGGTTTAGTTTGACTGAAACAATCACTTTAAAAAGATAGACTAGCCATAATTACATTTTAATCAGTGACTTTTCAAACTTCCCGTTGATCTAAAATGACCCACCCTATCTGAAGCAATGCAGGGATTACATTTCAATTACTCTGCTTGAAGAGTCTATGAAGCAAAGACTCTCCAGACACTCGTTTATCCAATCCAGCAGGGTTTGAGTCGCAAGTGACAACAGCAACCTAAAAGCATCAATAAAACCAGGCAGGAAATGAGTAAAATTGATCACTTTCCCATGTCTGCTGCTGGCATCTCTGTATCCTGTCTGTATTGTTCACAATAAGCACCTACATGACTGGCTGTAGGCTGACACATAGTGAATATTGCCTAATTTATATCTGAAACTGTGAATAATAATAATAATAATAATAATAATAATAATAATAATAATAAACTACATTTTGCTTTAGTTAAGAATGCAGTATTGTAGCCCCTGTTGTAGCTCAATTAAAATTACTTTAAAATACAACAATTTTAACTCCATTAAAACTAGCTAAAATCCATAACTCAACACCCAGCAAAGTGTAGTGTTGTCCCGGGCTCAATCTTACTAAGATGACTCATACCTCACTAAATCGTACCCCTTCACCCCCTCTCAACTTTCCCGACCCCCTCCCCTGGTTGCCTAGCTGTCGAGTCCCTGCCTCTCTTCACTGGTGATTAGGTACAGCCTCAGAGTCTTGAGCAGACAGTTCCTGCTTGAAGATTAATGATCTTCAAGAGCCTGACTGTGCCGTACTCTACCTCTAATAATTAACAGATAATCTTAAACTATAATTTCAGGGAAATTCTCAATTCCAATACCTGAATCCCAAGGTATTTTAATTACCATACAGGAGAGTACTTTTTTTTGTTTCACTGCAGTAATACAGAGCCACATAGAGCTAATAACACAAAAGGTTTTACACGCTATTTACACAGCCATTTGTCTCTTTAAACCCCATTGACGAACAGCTACAATGACTGGGAAATGAGTAGCTCCATGCTTCCCTTTAACCAGTTGCAAATGAAACGCAGTTTATGGTTCCAGGGCTGTCCCATCTTCACAGGTGATAAATTCGATCAGTATTTTATATTGGCACCTGATTTCCAATTTCTACCAAATCATATAATTTCCTGTTTAATGTCATGCTCCAAAATCTATAACATTAATTTCCAATCCATAACTCTTCCAGAATAGAACATATTCATTTCACCAGCATGCTGTAAATAAACCTGTAAATGTAGCTTAAAATTTTCAAAACACCTGTTTCTGTTAAAGCAGAATTCTCATTGGGGCACTGTAAGATTAACGATAAATGAACAGTATCATTTGCAATCTGAAATGCGTGCTTGCCTTTACTCGTTTAGTTAACAGCAACCTAAAAGCAATGCTGTCCCAAATGACGCTACCACATGAAAGAACCCCTTCAAGTTCAAAAGAACAGTCAACAGCAAGATTTTTTATTTGTTCTTAAAACCTGCATGGATATGTGAACTGTGGCCAAACCAATTAGTTTCATTTAATTTAGTTCCCTTCTCATGAATTCATTCATTTTCACAACTGCTGGGGCTCTGCATCAAAAGATGAGTTTCATCTATCCCACTCTAAATTTGAGCCAGTGGTCAGTCTAGGGTATGCTCTTGAACACACCACAGTGTTATTTTCCATAGGATTCTGGAAGCTCATGGCAGGGAACATGGACTCATACATATGTTTGCACAGACTGAAAATGTGAGGCGAGTACCAATACATAAAAACTGCATTGGTAACCTCGGTAGAAATACGATTTTGAGGAGCCTTCAAGGAACATGCAAATGTCACTTGGCCCTGCACCTAAATAAAAAAAAATATCTTTCCTGATTCTCTTCAGTGTTCTCATCTTTATTAACCTGTCGAACTACTTCCAATCACAGGTATATTTTATTTACATTATATATAACCAGCGACTTGTAACATCCTTTTATTAAGCACATGGTGTTGCCTGTGAATTGATCAGCCAATCTCCCAACCATTATCTACTGCTGACAGAACCCTTATCTAATTGTGCTGAAACTTGCCAAAGACATTCTTTACCTTTAGCTAATGAGTGTATACAGAGGTTATCTATCTGTGTATCTGGGTGTTATCATTCAGTCCCTTTTCTGTCTTATTATTGTACTGTAACACATTTACAAACTGCACCTCCTCACTGCATTTTAAATGAGATTTTTGAAATGATATGAAACCTTGCAGCTCAAAGTTAGTCGAGTTGAGCCTTGTCCTTTCACTCAAACATGGGCAATTCATAATCAGAAAAACTAAAAAAAAATATATAAATTCACATCTTCCACATTTCAGCAAAGCCTCCTTTGCAAACACCCTTTCACTGAACCTGCTACCTACTTCTTTCAGTGATACCTGTCTCTATATTATAGGGAAAGTGGCAATTCAGATGTATACAATTCAATTTAACATTAAAAGTAATTGTATCTAACAAAATATTTCAATAATAATTTTATTCATAGTCACTAAAAAGGTCTTAAATGGGAGGTTTTTAAAACGTTTTAAAACATGACATCTAGTACTAAGCAAAAAATAAATAAAAAAATCTGTATACAACCATGCTTTTAGACTACCTTGCACCTCCTGGGTTATTTCCTAGAGGGTGAAATTGTCCCCACCACTTAATCTAAAATATACTGTTAAAAATCTTACCAGTGCAGCACAGTGGCAGTGTTTGGGGGCTGGTTGCTAGATGCATCAGGACTCCGCTCAGAAGAGTCATGATTTAAAGCTCTGTGCACACCCATACGTATATAATATACTAGAACACTTTCAAATAATGGTAATGAAATATCAGCTCTGCCATTGACTTGTGTAGTTGATGCCAGTATTTCTTTACTTTCATTTTCTCAGCCTTACAACCACCCATCTATTAATTGGAAACTTGGCATGAGCGTTCCTTGGTTTACTTTTTGAGAGTGTCAGAATATGTTGTGACCTATTATCCATGCACATCCATTCATTGTATAGGTCTCTAAAGTGAGGTTGTGAAAGAAACATTTTTTCTTTTTTTGCATTTTCAGTGTAGAACATGATATCTAGTAATGCTCTAGATTAAAGAAATCTGCTTTTATACCTAGGATTTCCTGGGTCTTTCACCTTGAGGCAGGGTACACCTGGCCCTGTGCATATTTTGTTATATGTTTGCATGCACTGGTGCACGGGGTGTGTGTATGTGTGGAAAATACAGAGGTGGCACGGGCGAGTTAAAATCCTACCTACAAAAACCAGCCTGGGCTGTGATGTCATCCTCTCACACACCTGGAGGGTGAAATTGCCCCCACCACTTTACTGGCTTCTTTCCTGTCAATAACCAATCAGCTCCGCCACCTATTGACTGACATGCTTTTAAATCAGTGATATGATTTTACCCACAAGAAGGGAAAACAAGCAAACTGTGAGATTTATTTAACCTGGTGTAGTTTCTGATGTTTGTTTTGAAATGAAAACACATGTTTGACACAACAAGTGTTTCTTTAAAAACTGTACATTGCAGACCTGTGTAACTAATGGAAGAGCAACATTGGTAAACCTTATGGGATTAGCTTGTTAGTTACAAATACTTCACAAACACTAGCCTTCTACTTCCTGATATTGTTGACATCTGTCCCAAAGCAGATACTGTAGGGTGGCTGTATTCATGACGCTTGCAACAGTGGTGTCCCAAAATATTTATCTTCCAGTCAATTGAACATAAATCATTTTAAACTTTCTGAACTGTTGCCTCAGTTGTGACAAAGGATGACATAAAAAGATTCTTATACAAGATCTTAAATCAATTATAAATGCAACTTCAGACGTTCTAGAGAACAGGCCTTTTAAAAAAAGAAAATCTCCATTCAGCATGTTACAAGTAATCTGTAATGTTCTTCCCTTACACAAGCGTTAGGTGGCGCTGCACCACATCAAGAAGAAATCCCTGTCCAGTCCTGCCATCAGCCAATGACATGGCCTTCAATGACAAACAGGAAACTGAACCTTATTTTAACGGAGGAATTTTGATTTATGGGCCTCATATAACTTGAGGTTTCAGAGAGAGGTCAAAACTCAATAGGCAGCAAATACAATCTTCTCACCCCTTGGCAAGGAGACTGATCCCCCATGGTTCAGACTACAGCTTGTTTACAAAAGCAGAACTATTTTGGGTAGTCTGTCCATATTTATGTATTGGAGTGCAGGTCATGGCTGACTACATCTTTGTACGTGGTTGAGATGTGTGTGCGTGTGCGCGTGCGCACATCGTCTCTCAAATTGTACAGAGTGAAAATGTATATATACCAAAGTAAATATATGTCTGGGAGTAGTGTATGCCGGGACAGGTTAGAATACATATATCTTATGTTTCGGTTGCATTTATAGCATGCATGGATATGTGTCTGTGTAGCTTATTATATTAATACACATTTATATAATAAACTTATATTTGTTTGTTGTTACAATAACCATCATTTTAACCCATAATCAAACATTTTCAATACTCCAGAATATATTTCTCTCATATGTTTATTACAATTAAAGAAACAAGCTGCACAGACAGCTTCTCCCAGTTCACTTTTCAAGACTTAAAACTGTATCTACTGTTTAACTTGTACTTTGATAAGCAGTAAAAAATTTAAAATTCTCCTGTCTAGCTATACAATGTTAGAAACCTGGGTCGTTTAAAGTAGGATAGTCTACGTGTTACATTTTGAATAGATATCAGGAGAGGAACCAAATGATATTCCTAACACTTGCAACATTTTTGCATCTAGAATGTTTTCTTTTTGATGATTGTGTGAATTCTGTGTCATTGCTGGATTTTTAGGGTACAAAATGGATTGCTTTGCAAGAAGCAAAAACATATATATTTTAATTCCTTTTCACTAAGACAAATTAGATGACATTAACCAATTAAACATTATTTAAAGATAATTTGAATATTATCAAATTATCAATGCTTCACTGGTATTTTTTTATTTAATCTTATTACATAAAAGATACAAACCTTGTAGGAATGCTTTTTTTTTTTTTAATCTAAAAGAACTGACATGAAAACATCTTAACATTAATCACACAATATGATTAAAAAGGCTACAAAGCATTGATTTTCATATTTGAAATTAATTTTCCATAGAATCAAAGAACACTACTATTCAAGCAAATCCTAAAAGTGTTAAGAAATTAGTTTAAATCTGAATAGTGCTGCACTTTAAAAATGTCCACAAGTGGATAGAAAACCAGACTGCTTAAATCGAACAGAATTTTCCTGAGGAAATATTTTAAGTATATAAAAACAAGTTACTGATATTCTTTGGGATGGAAATAAACAGCGCAATGCCAAAAGCGCATCCTTGAAACGGTCTATGCACTTTAGGGACACGGCTCAGCAGGTCTGCATCTCTTCAACTCATCGCAGAGACCCAGAGCAAAATCAAATCCAGGTAGGACAGTGGCTGGGGGCTTGGTAAGTATTCTTAGAAGTCAGGGATTAACCAGCACCCCCTGCTAACACAACAGCAGGCCCTGACATGCAGCAAGCACTCTTGTCTCCCTCTCCCTCCCTTTTCTGGCGTTTTATATTTCCCCTGGCAAGGTTAATAAATCTGCCAGAGTTCATACTGTGCTTTTCCTCCCCTCATCCTCAGTCTGGTGCACCCTATGAAAGCCGATACACTCCATCCTCACTGCTACAGCACAGAACTGAGGCCCTGAACAGCTCTCATGTATGTATTCCTCACTGTAATATGAGGAACAACAGTGGTGGTTACAGTCAGACACAGTGATTCATTCTCCTCACACCTCAATTCTGACCTGAACACACTTCCTGCAATTCAACCTGGGACTCTCGCAAGCAGAGAATGTTAATTGTATCAAACTGTGTAGTGGTTTTGAGAGGTGGACTAACATTTTACTTGTGACTTGAGCTGAGGTAAAAGTTCTGTCATCTTTGTTTTGTTATCTTTCTACAGGTGTTTTTATACAGAAAACTTGTTTAATTACAGTGGTGGGGGGTAATCCAATAACTATAAAAAAGGACAAGGGTTAGGGAAATTAACAATCAGAAAGCACACAGACAGTGCAAGTCAAACCTTACATGTCACATAAATGCACTTTTCATATAATTTTGCTAGACAGTGGATTCAGAGGAGGGAACGAGTGGGTTGGATAGCTTGATCTTCAAAAAATATTTCGAGCTGCAGTCTGACTAAACAAAAAAAAAAATCTCTGTAAAATGTAAACTGTGCCTGAGAAGTAACTATTTGTTACCGTAACTAGTAACTTTTTTTGTTCAAGTAACTCCAGTCCTGTTTATTTAAAATTAAAAAAGGGTAAGAAGCTTCAAATGTTTATTTTTTATTGCTGTTTTACATGTTCCAGATTTAGAGACACATTTGAATAACTCAATGTTAAAGTAAGAGAACCCAGAACCACTCAGAATGATCATACATTTACTGAAATTTAACTAACTAAACACACACTCCTGCCCTCCTGGGCGGTCTTACCTTTGAACTTGTGGAAGACAGCCCACAGCTCAGCGATGTCGGTGGCGAAAGTGATGTCAGTGTCCAGCACAATGACTCGCTCAAGAGCGGATGGCAGAGTTTTAGTCAGCACCAGCTTCATGAGACCGTAGATCCCGGAGTAGTGCTTGTTGGGAATCCAGGACACCTCCGACTGGAGAGGGGCAAGGGAGATGGCATGATAAGCATTTTGATAAACATGAAGTCATTTATTTTTCCATGTGAAGAGTAATAATGTATTTGAACAGAGTTGTGGGGAAGTTGCTGGCAAACTGTTAGAGGGGGGATGACTTGTACCACAGAAGAATACTGGTGTTGGTTTACTTTGGTTGGTTTTCAGAAAGCAGTGCCAAGACTTAAATTATTACTGAGGGGACACGAAGTGAGTAGCTGAAGGATAATAACAATAAGACACTCCCAAATATTGACTAGCATGCTCAATTTGCTATAAGCAATTGCCACTTACATATACCCTGTCAGCCAGTCAGAGAGCAGGATTTCTCATCATTTTGATTGAATTTCATTTAAAACACAATATCTGATACTAATTTAGGTTAAAGGAAGCTTCTAGATTATATGCCTTATTCTTTGCTTATCTGTCTGCATTTAAAATAATTTTACCTCAGCAGTATCTTCTTGGTCAAAGCATGTTACTGGCTGAAAGCATCAGTCAATACGGTAAGCAGCTGATTGGTTATTGCCAGGAAAAAAGCCAGTGAAGGGGTGGGAACAATTTCAGCCTCCTGGTGAAATTACTCCAGAAGTAAATGACCATCTAAAAACATGGCTTGCAAACAGAGATTTATTTAACCTAGAGAAGTACCACATATAATGCTTTAAAATGAAAATAAATGTTTGCTAAAAGTGTGTATTTCTTGCACAGACCTTCAAATCATGACTCTTCTCAGCTCAGCCCTGGCAACCAGTCTCCAAACACTGCCACTGTGCTGCACTGGTATATTTTAAATACACGAGAAATACCAAAAGGTGAATTTGATTTATTTTATAGATAGCTTTTAAAGAAAATGTATTGAATACCCTTCAGGTACTTCAATGCTGCACTGCTGGTCAGCTTCAAGACGTCTCACTATGGAAACCTGTCAGGTCTTAGAAAAAGCAGTGACTGGCACTCAAATGTAATTCCATGCGTCTGGCTTCTGGGAGTGTCAGTTGTTTAAAGAAAATAAATGGCAAACATTTTTTCTAGAGAAAAAAAATGCACTCAGCAAGTCTGTCTAAAAAAAATAACTAAACTCCAAGCATCTCAACTGTATCAGAAGTGTTTTACTGGGAAATGCAGTATGGAAGAGTGTAAGAGATGTTTGCCACTTTTATTGTTTACAAATGCTCTGAATAAAATACCATTAAAAATCACACACATTTAAGATAATGTCTGCCCTCTTTCACATAGGAAAATGGGAGACCTACAAAGTGATGGCAATACATACTAAACAAGATTTACTGGAGTTGTTTTATTAGCTATTATGTACCTTAATACACAAATTTACTAAGTAATAAGTTTACTAAATTAACTTCACATTTGTATTCATAAAGGTTTTTTGGACCAGTTACAAGATTTCAGTTCAGTGTCCGTCCTTCGGGGATGAATGAAACTATCTAAAGTGAGGGCTCCCTTTGAAAACTGTTTGGACACCCCTTTAGCAACCCCTTCCATTACCTTGAGTTCATCCGCATCATAGAAGTCGACTCGCACAGCTGGGATCATCCAAGTGTGAAAGAGGGAAGCCAGGATCTGCTGGGCGATGGAGTCTGTGATGAAGTGGAAATGGAGTGGGTTCCGTCTGCAAGACACACGTCTCGTTAAAAAAACACACTGCTCTCGTCTCCACTGTACTATACACTTGTCTGCTCCCCTACCATTTCACAACATCTGTGTCTGAGCAGTGTCTATGGAAAATCAAAGGCAGCACTTGGCATTTCAGTTACTAAGGAAACCAAATGCGATTTGAACTTGAACTCGTGTTGGGGTAATGAAAAACATGACTTTGGACATTTGCATGTAACTGGGCTCTCCTATACATTACTAATGAATTAATTAATATCACTCCTGTTAATGTCACCCCCACTTCTTAGCACCACGTTGAAAAGTCCTGGTCAGAATGTGAGGGGAGTCAATAGGGACAAGCATCTGATAATATCATGCTGATCTCCACTCGAGTTTGGGGGAAAAAAGGGATTTTGTACAACGTAAGTTGCTGTACAGTCTTAAAACATTCTGAATTTAAAATAAGTTTGATAAAACAGTATACATAACACTGCAATGTGTAAGTTTAATGCTTTCTTATGTTTTTAGTTATTCATGTACAGTAGACCGTATACTGCAAATAAATTTTTATAACTATTATAATCAATGCAATACCAAGTACAGTGCACTCCATTTATAAGAATCACTGATATAAGAATCAACCGTATATAGTGATCAAAACCACTGGGACAAAATCAGTCCTATACTAACCAACGTAAAATACCTACAAGATTGCAGAGCTTTGCATCTTCGCTTAATGAAAAACTGTGAGATTTGCATCGCAACAGAAAATAAGTAATCCACAGATACTTAAATACAGTGGTAGTGCTGACAGTAAAATACTGTACTATAATGTCATTTTAATTCAAAAGGTCATTACATGTTTAACACCGCACGGCAGTTAAACTAGGCACCCTCACGAGATGTTCGCTTCTCTCGCGTATACTGTTGTAAAATAGGACTCTGCAGCCTTGAGTACACATAATCATGATCATATAACAAGCTGCTTACCCACAAGGACTTGTTTTGATGTACTGTGCAGTGATTGAGCACCACTGACATCCGTATACTGTATTTAAACTGCTGATGGCACGCGTTTGCTAATGTAATGTGACAGAGTGGCCGAAGACAGTGTAAATTATCAGGCTCAGAGGTTGCACTAGCTTTTCTGTTCATGCGTTCTTGAAACGCACATGCCCAAAATGTTGCGTCCCATTCATCATACATTTTAACACAAAGGGTAAGAAACTCCAGGGATGTGCATTTTAGTACATTTTTATGAACGTTTAATCTCTATGGCATGTAGTAGTTTAAAAAATATCTGTCTGTATAGATATACATATAAACATAGACTCACGTTTTTCTTTGTTATATATACAGTAGACCATTCACATGACAAGACAGGATTCTAAGCACCGTTTCTTGCCTTCATTTACGTGTGTTTTAATATTTTGTTTTTTGCATTCCAATACCAGCAACAGCATCGCTGTGTCTTTTAAGCAAAGACTCTTGAAAAACCGTACATCCATACGTATAGGGTTTTTTTTTGGTTTGTTTTTTTGCCCAGCAGCTCTTTCACACACTACAATACATTTTGCCGTCTCGATAAACAAGCCACAGACACTTCATCTCCCATTCAAAATTATAAGAATGTATCTTATTTCATTTTTGTGCATTACTACTGCTTGCAACTGCTTTGGTCACTGTAGTACTCGTAATAGTCAGAAGTAGATGTATGAGATGCAGATGAGCAATCTTCTTCATGAGAATCCCCTGAAGATGCTGAATGCTTAGCAAAAAAACTCCTGATTGAGAACTGACTTGCTGTCAGTGTACACAAGGTATTCATTTTCATGCTTAAAAAAAATCTGTAAGCGTATCCCTGTTAAATTAGTGTGGAAAACAACAAAAGCACAACGTTAAAATTAGGCGACTGCAAAAATGAAATGCGAGTTAGAAGTAGGATCCGGGATGAACAATTCATGTAATTTGTCAGCTCGGTTTGAAATAAAATTAAAAAGGAACCAGAATTACGCTCAAGTTAGATATGAAGGTAAAAACAAAGACTGTTTTACAATTAAGAAACAGAATCAGCTAAATTTGTCAACTGATTAAAAATCAAACCTGAAAACTTCAAGCTTTACTTGTGTGTTCGCATTACTTTTTATGACTTTTGAAAAAAAACTGTTAATATGGGGCATAACACATTATTTTAAAATAATAATACAGTGCATGGTGTGATATTATTGTATTCATTTCCAATGTTCACTGCGCTGCTAGGAACTGTAACCAAACTATTCTAATAGCATTAGTGTGTGTACGCATTACGCCTGACTAAACATGAAACGGTACTTCAGTGCGGACGTTAAAGTCTGAGCTGGATTAATCAAAACATTTGAGTATGGTTCTCAAGATCAGTTATATAATGTGGACAGGGCCTAAAAGTAAATATCCTTATTTAAAAAACAGAGAAAACAACGGCCAAGTAGACCGAGTGGAGCCAAATGAAGCCAAAAAAAAAGGGCGCATCTCATAGCCCCATGCACTACAGAGATAGCACGGACATGAACAAAGGAGATAGCTGCTTCTGCATCCAGCGCTCAAAGAATATCACAGACATTTGCAGAGCTCTTTGAGACGTGATAGTAATAAAATAATGACTTGGATCGCATTATTGAGGAGTTTAGTGTTAAAACGAGTGATCAGGAGAGGATTTTAATCAGTATGCATGTCTATAAAGAGGTATGTGAAAAATACAGCGAACAAGGGGTGGGACTTGGCTGGAGATGCAGTACTAATGTCATTTTGCCATGCAATGCCTTTTAAGCCTGTTTTACTCTGAAGAAGAAAATAAATAAACAGCACGTGTGAAAATAAATTGAACCTGACGCACCTGACAAGCGCTGAATAAATGGAATGCAAATGGTTAATACTGCTGGCAAAGCCAAATATGAGGCTTATTACTGCCATCTAAAGGACTGGAGTGTACCTTGATCAATGCTGTTATATTGAAGAACAGTTTTTTTTTTTTTTTTTTTTTTAACAAGCAAGTACTTTACAGTCATTGCTGCAGTGTAATAAATTACCACAAATATGCATGTCTGAGTCCCTTTCCATTCTTTCCATTCTCTCCTCCGTGCATCCAAACTGCAGATATTTTATATTCTGGCCGAGGGGTTAACTAGCTATCAATTATCTTATAGTCTGCACAGGTTTATTAAGTATGCTTGACTATCAGCCAATTAAACAAATCAGTCGCTGACAGTCACTCATTCTCACGAGGCAACTGAAAAATAAAACAAATAATGGTGGCGACTTTTCATCTGCGCCACAAATAACAGTAATTATAACAATAAGGCTTTTTTCGCCGGTCATATCAATCATAATACAACAATAATAAACAAATAAATACAAAGGGACAGGACACTGTGCCACATCACCTTATCACTACAAAATGGCATGTAAACATGCAATATTCCTCAGTTAGACTATTTCAATCAATTCCAGTGCAGGGTTTTGCTCCATCCTGATACTTTCTTTCAGGCACAATAAAAGCAGATCGAACTTGCCTCAAAAACACAAGCCAAGTTAGTAGAAACAATTGGGGTAAACTTGGCCACCATTGCTTTGACAGTTGTGTCAATTTGCTTGGTACTGGCCAAGGTTGCCCCAATGGTTTCATTAAACTTGGTTTGTGTTTTTGACTTTAAATTTGTGCATATGAATAAATCTAATAACTTAACATCCTTATTTAAAAAACAGAGAAAACCTATCAATGGCTAAGTGAGACCGAGTGGAGCCGAATGAAGCCGAAAGTCTGTGCCACATGTGTCAAGGCTTTGAGCAGATCCAGGAGACAGTGGCCAAACAGTGAATATACCCATGTAAAAGTAATACACCCACAAACAGAGAAGAATACGAAACACTACTCTTTTCTAAACCAATACACAGGCACACATACAGTGCCGTGAAAAGTATTTGCCTCCAGTCTGATTTTCTGCATTTTTCACATTGAATTTGTTCAGATCTTTTTGTGGGTTGTAGTAGTATATAGAGGGAGTCAGAGAAAAAATGACACCAAAGTTTGGTGCTTCTTTCATTTGTTTGGTGAGCAAGGTAATCAAACATGCAATTTTCAGATGTAAGTTATTGCCCCCCTAGTTAACTCAAACCAATTAAATGGATAATTAGGGCCAGCTGTTTGAATTTGGTCCAGTCCTGCCCAGTATAAATCTGACTAACTTTGGCCCTTACCATCAGAGTGAATTTGTCAGCATACAGGTTCTAGAGGCACATCATGCCACGATCAAAAGAAATTCCAATGCCATTTCTAAGGCTCTGGGGCTCCACCAAACCACAGTCAGAGTCATATTGTCCAAAAGGAGAAAGTTTGGGACAGTAGTGAATCTTCCCAGGAGTGGCCGTCCTACCAAAATCTCTCCAAGAGCAAGGCGTAAAATTGACCAGGAAGTCACATCAGAAAGACACTGGGCAAAAACAGGATTCATGGCAAAGTAGCAGGGCAGAAACCACTGCTCACTAAAAACAACATAGAAGTCTAAAATTTGCCAAAAAGCACCTGGATGTTCCTCAAGAGTTCTGTAACAATGTTCTAAGGACAGATGAGTCAAAAGTGGAAACTTTTGGCGAACACGGGCCCGGTTATGTCTGGCGATAGCCAAACACCGCATTCCACAGTAAGAACCTCATACCAATGGTCAAGCATGGTGGTGGTAGTGTCATGATTTGGGGATGCTTTGCTGCATGAGGACCTGAACGACTTGCCATCATTGAAGGAATCATGAATTATGCACTGTATCAGAGAACTCTACAGGAGAATGTCAGGCCATCCGTCCGTGAACTGAAGCTGAAGAGCAGCTGGGCCATGCAGCAAGACAATGATCCGAAACACACAAGCAAGTCTACATCAGAATGGGTGAAGAACGAGAAGGAAAAAAAGTTTTGGAATGGCCTCGTCAAAGTCCAGAACCTAAACCCCATTGAGATGTTGTGGCAGGACCTGAAACAAGCAGTTTATGCTCGAAAACCCACAAATGTCACTGAGTTGAAGCAGTTCTCCAAGATTCCTCCACAGCGCCGTGAAAGACTGATCAATAACTACAGGAAGTGTTTGGTTGCAGTTATTGCTGCTAAAGGCGGAGTAACCAGTTATTGATTCTAAGGGGGTGATTACTTTTTCACACGGGGGCATTGGGTGTTGCATTACTTTCTTTAATAAAATAAATAAATGCATGCAATAATTATCAATTTTGTGTTATTTGTTCACTCGGGGTCCCTTTTATCTAATATTAGATTTTGATTGAAGATCTGATAACATTCAGTGTCAAAAATATGCAAAAATGTAGAGTATCAGACAGGCGGCAAATACCTTTTCATAGTAATGTACATATATGTTCCAACAGGACATGCTATAACAACATGCTTTTCACATCTGGCAGTTACAAGCGATGTGAGATCTTTCCACTCTGTGAGGCACAGTACTCACTAAGATTGAAATAAGCTGAATAAGCAATATGACAAATGACTGAAAAGGAAGACTAATTTAAAAGGGGTTGTAAATTTGAAAAATGGAATCTACATTATTTAAAGTCAAGGGCATATTTATGCAATAATGGAGCAATACTGGTATCCCGTAGACGGTCATTCGGGACAGATGATATCGTTCAGAAACAAATTCACCTCTCCAGACAGTGTTCACAGTATACATACTATCTGCATAAGCCCTATGCATTCCCATTTCTAACAATAGCAACCAAAGACCTTGAACAACCTATTTTAGCACCAACCTGTGGAGGAGCAGGTTAAAGCCATTTTCAAAAACAAATTAAAAACTTTTTTAGTTTAAGTAAATAATAAGCAGTTAGAGCTGCAACGAAGGGTATATTTGACCTTCAAAAGGTTCGAACCCAAACATCCCAAATCCCAAACAGCTGAGGGGTTTTGCTGTTGAGATGGTGAATGAAGAAATTTGCCTCTGGTTAACAAGAGCTGTAGGGGGGAGGGACAGACTGTGCTCAGTTTTTTTCAAAATTTAAAATTATTAGTGTTAGCGTATATTTTGTATGTTTCAAACATATTCTACCATCGCAATTCTCTTATACACTACATATTTTTACTGAAGCACTACAACTGCTATAGGTAAACCCATACCCCCCCCCCCCCCCCCCCCCCCCCCACACACCATCGAAGGTTTAAAACAATCTTCGAATTCCTGGCTAGAGAACAAACCTTCGAACCTTCTAATACAGCCCTAGAAGCAGTACACAAGAAATAGATTAGGCATATAGGCTATCCTATGGAAAAGTATAATGGGAAGCAGTATGACTTATTGTAGTAGGGACTAGGTGGCAGCACAGCCTTATTGTTAGATCTGTGGCCTATTGGTTATAAATGACAGACTGAGAGGCTGTGTGACCTGATTGTTAAGGAAGAGGGACTGGGAGGCTGTGTGGCCTACTGATTACACCTGAGGGACTGGGAGGAAGGGAAAATATTGTTTGTCAATCTTTCTCTCTCACACTCCCCTCACTCCATCTCTTACTCATTCTCTCACTCCCACTCTTGTGGTCTTCATGGGAGCCAGTTGTGCTTAGAGGTTAGAGAAGAGTGTCTGTATCGCAATGTGGTCCGTAGTTAGAACTGAGAACAAGGAAGTAGCATGACCAAGTGGTTAGAACAGGGACTGGGAGGCTGTGTCACCTAGTGAATATATCCGAGGGACTGTGAGGAACTGTGGTCTAGTGGTTAGAGCTGAGGGACAGTAGTTGTTGTTGACAAGGACAGTCTGAAGGCTCAGAAGGTTAACCTATGCTCTGGTGTCATGCTGATGATTGTTTTTCAACAGAGAATGGGCATCTAGTGCATCCAGAATGTCATTGAGTAAGTGTGTTTTTAATATTGATCCACACAGCAGCACTCCCAGTTAGTGGCATTTGTGACAAGCTGATTTTACCAGGAGGTGCAGCTCAGAATTTAAAATTCAATAACGTTCTACTGTATACAAGCAATGTAAAAAGGTGCAGTGCACTGTACACACAGCTCATAAGATTCACGAAACTAGCAGGATTTGTCATTGCACCAGCAGGTGGACAGCACCCCTAGCACCCCTAGTTCCAACACCCATGTAGCTGAGGGACTTTGAGGTAGCAGTGTGACATGGTCTGGAAAGAAATGTTAGGCTAATGTTTGAATTTGACAGACTGGAGAAAACGGACTAAACTTGATAAGAGGTGACGAGAAATTGAAGTGTGTTTTACAAGGAAAAAAAAAAATTACCGGTGAAACAGGACAGATTTCACAAGTGTGACCACATCCCGACTGGCATTGTAGCCTGCACACACAATTGCTACATGGATAGTCTGCAAGGGAGAGAGGGAGAGAGAGACACAGAGAGAGAGAGAGAGAGAGAGAGAGAGAGAGAGCAGAAATTAGTTCTCCGCCATGCCCTGTAAGAACTGATTGGTGCTGGCTAGTAACCAGCACAGCAGGCTCAGTAACTTTCATCTCTAATAGATGGACTACAAAAAGTAGCTTGCGTGATGGATGAGCAATCTTCACTCTGAAATCATCACTAATGCCTTGCTCTTTGTTTTCAATTCTGCCTTTGAGGTTATAATTAATGGGTTTTGCTGTTTCAAGCACGGGGCTCCTGCTGGGAACGAGACCCTGGATCAAGTGGTGTCAGTGTGATTAAAGCTCTCTGACGTTTCAGTAAATTAAAAGGGAAAAAAGAAAGGAACCGATCAAATCTAGATAAAGTATATTTCAAATGAAACCCATACTTATTGAACTGAAATACACACATTAACTTATTTAAAAAGTATTTAAATTTGACACTAAGAATTTTAAATATGCATTGAGTATACTGGTATATTGTATGTATAATAGACACAATGGGGTATAGCAGTACGCTGTAACTGCAGTATTGAGTACTCTTTGCAAATGGGCTTTAATGGCTATGATGTCACTACTGCCCATGTTGTTGATTTATATCCTGCGTTATCCATCTGGTTAACTGGGCTACATAGCCTTTACAGTGCCAACGATTAGAGGTCTCGTTATTGCAGTGTCTCTCCCAGTGTGCCAACAAAGGTTGTAACAGAGTGTAACCTACAAAAAAATAAGCGTGGTCTTTTTAAAAATACACTCACTCAGTCTGGCCATTTGAGGTCCAGTTTTTATCTTGTTGGGAAGTTTCAATTACAATGTCATTTGTAATACATATATGTGTAAGCAAATCAGGATTTGAGTTTCTGAAACAGTGCTAAATTGTATTTATGGAACTAAAAACAATTTGGTGTGGCTAATTACTAATTAGTTTTAGTGCAACATTTCTTAATTTTATACAAACCTTTGTTGCTCTTTGATAACAATCCATGTGTTCAATTTTCTCTTTGTAAACTGCTGGTGCCTTACCTCACACTTGTCCACCGGGGGGTGCTGTGCGCAGTCCGTGCTGTTTCCAGGAGCCCCTGATCGCTGCCCCTCATTGTCCCCCGTCCCTTCCTCTGTGGAATAAGTCCGTGACTGGTTGCTATGGCGCCCATGGGGAGGCTTGTGGGCGTGCGATTGGCTGAGCTGCCTGCGTAGGGTGCGGTTCTCTTCCTCTATCTCTCTAACCCTCATCTCCAGAGCGTGGCTTCCCCGGGGGTCGGCAGATACCGTGGGGGACAGGGGGTCTATGGGAGAGAGGGGCATGGGCTTCACTTCTGGAATGGAGAGAGAGAGAGAGCGAGAGAGAATGGATAAGAAAGGAGCAATGGCCGTCAACTCGACTTATTATTTTTACTATTATTATTTATTTCTTAGCTGACACCCTTACCCAGGGCGATTTACCGTTGTATACATAAAATACATAAAGAATTACAGTACAGTTAAGAGCAAGATACAAAATAAAATGACTTCAGTCCCAATAAGAGCAAATACAAAACATAGAACGATTTGATATCAGTGTTGATAGTTACACCAGGGTTAGATACAATTGCAAGTGAAATACAAAATACTACAGAATGGGTTAAGTGCAGGATTAAATACAGTAAAATATTGAAGTGCATTAAAGGCAGAGTGCTATATAGACCAGAAGGGGAGAGTTCTAAAGGTGTTGTCTGAAAGAGGTGTGTTTTGATGAGGCGCCAGAAGGTGGTCAGGGACTGGGCATTCCTGACATCCGTGGGAAGGTCGTTCCACCACTGCAGGGCGAGGGTGGAGAGAAGAGGGCTCTAGCATAGAGGAAGTACAGCCAGTGTTCTAGTGCAGGTGGAGCGGAGAGGTCGGGTGGGGGTGTAGGGAGACGGAGGGTCTGGGTGTAGTCTGGTCAAGGCTTCAGTAGGCGAGTACCAGTCTTGAACTGGATGCGAGCGGTGATTGGGAGCCAGTGGAGCGTGCGGAGCAGTGAATTAGCGGGGGAAAAGAGTCAGAGAGAACACCAGGGGGGGCAGCGGAGTTCTGGATGAGCTGGAGTGGACAGATAGCTGGCACAGGGAGGCCAGCCAGGAGGGAGTTGCAGTAGTTTAGGTGGAAGAGTACCAGGGCCAGGATGCAGAGTTGCGTGGAGTAGTTGGTGAGGAAGGAATAATAATAACAACAATAATGTGCTTTTGCTTTTATTAATAATTGCAGATGTGGAGGTGTAGGGTAATGCACTTGCATGACAAAGGAGTTATTCAACAAATTAAATAATAATGAAAAAACACATAAAAGCAACAACAGTCATGTCGCTCCAGCGCCAGTGCAGAACAAGCGAGTGACTTCAATGTCTAAGTAGGGCGTCCCAGGTGCCTGCTCAACTCAATAATAGTTATTTAAAAACGGAAAAGGTAGATAAAACACTGAACTGATTAAACTACTAAAACTGAACATTTAAACTCCAGATAGTAAATTTACCTAGTAAATACTACACATTTCTAAAAGAAGCAACATCATACAATGAAAATCTTTGAGTATCTTTTTTTTTTTAACCCAGACTGCAGTCACCACCACCTTGCTATTTAAATATGTAAGTTATTAGCCATGTGTGCGCTCAACGCTCATTCACTGTCAGAAGCCAGCTGTATTCATAGTTAACCTCGCCCAACAGAAAGGAAACATACACCAGTACGACTGTGGTTTTACTTTATAAGGCAATTCAACATTGTTGATTTGATTTCTAAGTCAAAAAGAACTACAACATGGCTGTCCGCCATTACAGGATTTTTCTCGAGTACCCCTTGATGAGAGCTCGCGTACCCCAGTTTGAAACCACTGGGGTGGACAGAGAGGGGGGGGGAGGGAGGAAAGGAGATAGTCGAGTTCATCGAAAAAGTGAGTGAGAGGTTTGTAACCGAACTGGTTAACAGCTGTCAAACAGCGCTAAAGACAATACTTAAGCAATAGAATAGTTTCAATAGACTTCAATGGGATCACAAAACTACAAAATGCTGTGTGGAAGCCAACCTCACCTGGAACTAATCACGAACAGTAAATCACCCAATTAAAATTGTCAATAATGTTACTTAAATAAAGCTAATGTTAAGACTAGCGGAAATAAACAGCATTGCATCTGTTCGAGTTTTGTGGTAGGTTTTGTATTAGTTTTGAGAATTAGTAAAGTTGTACAGCCTTTCACTCCTTTGACATTTACACTTTATTATAAGTGCCAGTAATCCAAATGTATCTGTTTGCATTCAATATGTATTTATACTGGTGATATAACACATGTGTTGGATGATTAATATACAGACATTGGCTGAGTTGGAGGTTTTTAGAGTGGTAAACTCTTATTTATTAAACACTTATTAAAATATATTCATCCAGAAACATCTGTGATGCTGTGGCTGGTGATCTATATTTTGTCTTTCTGCTGTTGGTATAACAAGGCGCTATCGACCACTTCACTATGGTCATGTGAACCTGCATTAATCAATTGAGATGTGATTTCAGCCTAAGGGTTTAATACATATTGTTAGTGTTAAGGACAAGTAGGAATACTTATGAACTTTATTTAAAATTAATAGTAAATCATTTACTACTACTTATGCAGGCAGTCTTTTGAAAATCTTTAAGACTTCTGGAGGCCTGGGTTCAAATCTGAACAAAATACAACGCAATGCAGCATGGCACATTTGTAAGTCTATGCTTGAGAGAAGCCCAGGACAGAATGACAGGGTGTTTTCAGCACAGGCATGGGGTCACTTGCACAGCTATGAGTGGATCATCTTGTAAAACTGCTATGAATAACAAACAAATTCAAACATGAGAAAGCTCAGAACCACCAATCAGGAACCTACACTGCAGGGCCCCAGTTGACTGCAGAATTTTCATACAAAACTCCTACCTTTATAAAAAAAAAAAAAAAAAAAAAAAAAAAAAAAAAAGCATACTGTAAGGCAAGCAAAGCATTATCAGGAATTACTTTGGTTGTTGACCTTGTCTGTACTGCAGCTCTTACCTTCCTAACTTGTTCAACTACTAGATGGTAAATGCAAGATTATATTGCTTAAAAAACACATAGTCTTTAAAATAACTCATAGGTTGTGTGAACAGGCTCATATACAACAAAGTCAGAGAAGCTTCAGCAAAAGGCTAAATGAGAATGCAGACTGCGGTTGTGCTAATGATGTAAGAGAACGTTACCGGTTTACCGGGCCTCCAGCAGGACTCAATTAAGAGAACTGTCCCAGAGGGAACACTCTCACTGTGGGTACTGAATGAAAGCAGTGGACTTCCCATTGTTATTATTACTGATCTCTGGTACAAGATTGCATGGCTCAATGATTTACGACCAGGTTGTGCACTGTTAAAGACCCAGACCCAAATATAACTTGCCCTGGGGACAAGAGGTGAATGCTGTGGTTGATAGCAAGCCTTGATTTACCTCACAGAGACCTGAGTTTCGAAACAGGTTGTGCAATATTAAACTATTTCACGCTTGACTGAACACACAAGGCCACTAAGCCAAGCGCACCGAGAATATGATCTGTTTTCCTATTCTTTATTATCTTTGGATTTTCTCTGCCATCTGTCAACACAATCATGTGAATCCCATTCCACAAAAGAAGAATAAAAAGAAAAGATGCCAGACCCAATCCTAGTCTACATTGCCATTGCTAATATATCTGTCATTCCAGATGAAATGCAATGTTCCCTTTGGAATCTCCAACACAGATTGGTGGTCATGCTTTTATCAGGTGAGCAACTCTAGGATCCCTGTTTAATTCAGATTCAAAACCCCTATGCCCAAGATTATAGTGACATTTTAGTAACACAATCGCTAGAGCCTTCAGGGTGATACTAACGATTCTAACATTTATTCCCCAAATCCTTAAAATGACACAATACTTTCCAATTACAAAACCACTGAAAATCCTATTTTACTACAGTATACTGGAGAAGCAATCGTCTCGTGAGGGTGCCTAGTTTAACTGCCGTGCGGTGTTATGTGTAATGACCTTTGAATTAAAAGGACTACCACTGCATTTAAGCATCTGGCTTACTTACTTTCTGTTGTGATGCAAATCTCAGTTTTTCATTAAGTTCTGTATACAGTTCTGTATAAAACCACTTACAAATATACCATGAACTGCAGTGCACACATGTTATAGTATTAAAGCAGCTGTTTGAGAATACCCTTGCTGTAAAAACTACGCTAAAGTTAAACACAAAGAGCAAGTGAGCTGCTTAAATGTCTAACTGAATTAATTCCTGTTATTTATTTATATTTTTTTTTAATCAAGTCTTATTGCTTAAAACACAAACATGTACCTCAGGTTATTTAAGAGCAGAGAGGAGTTATTTTTTCAACCGGATAAATAAAATGTGTATAGAAGAAGAAAAAAAAAAAAAACCTTTAAATACCAAAACATGTTATTGGATTTATAGCTACACTCACGACATTGCACAAGTAAGCTTACAAAGATTATTATACATACGGAGTTTGTAAAAAAAAAAAAAGAGTTCTTCACTTACCTAAGACAATTGGAATACTGTTATAACTTGTTTAAACACATCTACATTGATAATAAGTAGGCGATCCTGCTGCAATCACGAGTTTGTGATAATTTTAATTGAGACATTGGTCATGTTCTTATAGCGCAGATTTCCGCAGTTCTATATTATGCTGCATAGACGTCACTCAACACCCACAGAAATCTGTGCAGATTATGCATAGCCCAGAGCAGCTTTGAAATGTTACTGTGGGAGGCTGGCTGCAACTGTGAAACAAAGGGACGATGCAAAGATCACGAGTTATAAGCTACTAACAACCAAACGAGCAAGATGGGCCGAATGGCCTCCTCTCGTTTGTAAACTTTCTTATGTTCTTATGTTCTTATGAGTGACCTGCTAATCGTAATGCAAATAACCACTAAAACTACTGCTGCCATCTTGTTAGCGGAGGCAAACAACATTTTATCATTATACAGTGAAGCCGTGAACAGCCTTGTCAATGCTATGTTAAATAAATCAATTATTTAAACAAACATAATGGACTAAATCCGTGATAAGTGATGTATAATTTTACAATAAAGTCAATCAATTACATTAAACTGACTGTTGATGATCCAGACAAATGTAAATATAGCACGTTGAAAATGTGTGCTATGCTGCAAGGTTTGAAGAAGGTAATTCTCTAAAAGCTGCGTGCAACGTCAGAAAGACAGCAGCCAAAAGCAGCAGGCCAGAGTTTCCTTTAAAACCATTATCAATTCACAAAAAGATCTTCCTCAGACACTTTGCTAAGGCTGCAAGTACCATTGCTTGATTTAGAAGAGTGTTTACAGTTGAAAAATGCGTTAACCATTTTATAAAGGAATTACAGTAATAAGCAACGGTATTAATACCGTAATGTACCTAAACCACGGTAAACTGAAAAACCGGAATACTGACCCATCCCTAAATTACACCTCAAATAGGAGAACAGGGTTTTTATGCTGGGTTGTATTTTGGATGATAATACTACCACTATTACTGACTCAGCGTTGCTGTGTCATTACCAGTCTATTTATTTATTTTTTTTTTTTACTTATTGCAGTGACGGATTCGTCTAATCTGCTGCCAACATGAAACTTGTCTGATTTTTGATGACGTTGAGCCTTGAAACTGTAACCAGAGTTGAAGAATGGAACGCAGGTGCATGGCACATTCACAGGTGTAGATGTATAATGGTCACTCTACACAACTGAGAAGCAGTGTGCTGTCCTCTCTAAGGAGATACTACTGGCCCTATTTCCTTAACTAAGCAAGTCAGCAAGAGTGACAGAGAGCAAATGCAGGGACATCAGAAGTGTCACTTTCACACACGGTTTATTGTTGTGAATGATAATGTCAACAAATACAAAAAAATTAAAAATCTAAATACGGATAGGATAAAACAGATAAAGAAATAACGAAAGTAAGAAAGACTGGAAACAACAATAAGAAAGGAAATCAAATAATTGCAGGGAACAGATAAGAATAAAGCTGGTCCAGTAGGAAAGGTGGACAAAACAGGTCAATATAAAGATGGTACAGGTAAGTTGGTAAATGGAAAACAGGCTAAAAAGTAACACAAAGGAGAAAAGATGTGGAGTGTCCAGTTGGCCTCAAATAAACACACACTCACAAACACAACACACACAGACACACAAAGATGAATGTAAATTAAATCATTGCAGATTGTAACAATAACAACAACGGTCTGGATGGCAATGGATGGTGCAAAAAAGTTAGGCCTAACAAGTCCAGTAGTGTGAACGATGACCACTATTTAAAAAAAAAATAAAAAAATCAGGAGGCTCAGGAAAAAATGGACTGTCACACATAAAATAACGAACAGTTCAGCGACAAGCCCATTACCCGATTTCAGCTTATGTTGTTTGTATAGGTTTTTGTGTATTTCACAAGAAAGTTTTGGAAACTAATTGGTTTGTTTTTAATAAACCTCCAGGGTAATGACGATTAAATTTTTATAATATTATTATTAGTATTATAATATTATTATTATTATACGTGAAATTAAAACCCAAGATCTAATTGAGATTAATTAGCATTTTTTTCATACTGAACTGTCGAGAGCTCTCATATATATATATATATATATATATATATATAATATTATATATCTATAGATATATAATATATATATATATATATATAATTACAATATATATTTACAACATTATAAATATCAAACAAGTGGATATATGCAGATAGTTGAACTAAAATTATATCAGTTTCCACTTTAAAATAAATACCTTGTGTGTGACTTTTTTCATACTGTAAATTGCACCCAGTTTGGGCTATTTTGGTGTGCACTAAAAATATATAGGGTAGAAAATAAATATAGTATGACAACACATTTGTGTGCAATGGAACAAATGTCACAGCGTGAGACCGGAATTGGTAAAACCTTAGATTCATGATTTGCGCCTTAATAGTACTGTAAGTATGCAGACACAATTAAAAATAATTTAAATAATACATTAATGTGTGTTGTGCGGTTTATTTTTGTTCCATTGTCACATCTAAGCTGAAAAGTCAGTTGAAAATCTTCAGCTAAATTTAAAATTATTTTTTCAGCTAGTCAAATTAGCCAGTCACAAAGTCAGTCATAAACCTAAATTCCAGGATCTACTTTACAGCACTGGTGAATTACCTGGACTGCACTAATTTATTTATGATTATTCATGGGATTACCCTTTAAAATAAGTGGTTGCTGCAATTCTGGAGGACTACCTAGTTCTGTGAAATGCTCTATAAACAGAGGCGGGACATAGGTTGATCAAATCCATCACTTAGTTCAGCTACCCTAGTGTTACAATGACCCTGTTAAAATGGCCTTAAAATGAAAAACATTGCACCAGTGGGACTACATAAGACTTAGGATACACTACAAGAATGTGGCAAAGTAAATTTCTTCAAACACACCCTGTGACAAAGTAAAACAATTTTCATAGTAAATATTTAATTTTTGGCCACTTGCAGGAACAATTCCCATTTCATAGACCCTTGTCCTTTAAACAGACAAAACCTACCAAATTGTGGGCTGCAATTGTGTGTGTGTATGTGTGTGTGTGTATTGGGGGGAGCAAGGTGTATGTCTGTGCAACAATCACACAATTTGCCATCCTTAAAGAACTCCTTGTGGACTCACCCAGCCTTCAGTTGCAGCTGTGAGACTCCCTCTATTTATAATTCAATAGAATGCTGAAATAAAGGATAGGAAAACAAAACAGAAGACTGTAGACAAAGGCAACCTTGGATGCAGCAACCACAAAGCTTCTGGCTCTGAGGCATGTGCTCCTGTGGAGAATCGATAGGTGTAATAAAATGGCACTCAGGGTAGGTGTTTGGTATACCAGGGGGTTCTACCGCTGATGGGAGCCCTAGAGTGGTAAAAATGCATGAGGTATCAGATTATAAGCCAAGCAGTGATCACGCAGGACAGGGTCTTTAAAAACGAACAGCTGGCTAAAATCTGCAGATGGTGCTGCATCTTTCTGTTTGTACTTTGGGAATCGTCAGAGCTCACCAATCATTGTAATTTCAACCAAAAGTCACTACATAATGTATTAGGGCTGTGCTCAAAAGTTCGTTCACTAGCCAGGAATTCAAAGATAGTTTTAAACCTTGAAAGGTTCGTCAGGTGGCATTCACGCACTGTGTTTTTTTTTTTTTTTCTCTGATGACAGAAACCATTTGACAATGTATAAATACTATAAATCACACATTAAATGTCACTCACATGCAAAAATTGGATCTTATAACGCATACTAAGTAAACAAAAGTTAAAATCCACTACCAAATCGTTATACGTAGCAACTATATGGCGCCACAGCCGTGTATGGAGCAAGGTACAGTATCCAAAGCACTGGGGGGATACCTATAGCAGTTGTATTGCTTCAGTAACATATGTACTGTATACCTAGTGTACAAGACGGTGCAAGAGAAGTGATATGGTAGTATATGTTTGAAGCATACAAAATATACGCTAACACTAATAATTTAAATTTCGAAAACTGAGCACTGTCCGCCAAACATTTTAAATTGGAAAGAAAGACACGGGTACAATAATTTAACACTATTGATTACATATACTACTTAATAAATTACAGTAAAGAGTGTGTGTGTTTTTGCTTAACATTACTTGTAGGGGTACAAACCCCCTGGATTCCCTTCTAAACATGTTGCACCTCATTAGACTTATCCTGGTACACACACACACACACACACACACACACACACACACACACACACACACACACACACACACACACACACACACACACACACACACACACACACACACACACACACACACACACACACACACACACTTAAGCAAGGCAGTGTTTTCCTGCTCACCTCACCCCGGCTGTGCAAGACTGAAAACTCTTTAAAAATCGGAGATTGATCGAGAAGCAGAATTCAAAACAAAAGCCTTGGGGTCTCTCCTATCCTCTCCTCCAGTTTAGCATCAAAAAGTATTTAATGAGCACCAGCCATGGCAGCAGAGGCTCAGCTTCTCTCTCATTTCCTCCTCCTCTGCATGAAAACCCTCCACCCATTCCCCCACTCGTTCATCAATCCCCACTGGTCCTGAGATAGAGCCTTCTCTCTAGTGTATACCCCTAGGGCAAGATGGGTAGAGCCTGCAGTTTGAGGAAAGGTGTCACCCTGCATTCACTCAGAGGACTGCTGCATATGTGTTCTGTCTTTTCTGATTTCCTTGTCATTTTCTCTCCTCAGGTGGAGCAGCCTTCGAAATAAAATACATTCAAATATTCTTCGGCCAGTCATAACATCGATGCCACACAAGCACAATAGCATTTCATTATGCTACGGGACAAAATAATGGAATAAACGGAAGACAACTTAATTTTAAATAAATTAAATAGTTTCAGCTTTCTTAAATTTGTCACATGTTTGTAGGGTATACCACCCAAGGCCAGGACCGGTTACCTGGTCAGATGTGTTGAAAGCATGTTAATTATGAAAACATGCAGCACCTCACAGAAATCTGTTGATATTGCTTTTACTAAATAAAATATTACTTGGAACAATATTTCCCATGATGTGGGAATTGAAGAAAAGCAAAGCAAATAACACTGCTGTAGATTTAAAAAGCATGCAGTCATTTATCACACTCAAAGGGTGCTTGGAATGGGAAATTTGTTTAAGTGTATGAATATCTATGGCACAGAAGGTCTGGTGGATACTGCAGGCACAGCCAGGATTATGCCGAATCACTTACCATAAACACCTATGAGTTCTGAACTCAATGGGGTCAATTGCTGTAAGCAGCGGTGGAGGTTTAAATATGCTGTACAAATTCTGAAATGGCATGTGAATTGGATTCAATACATTGCAGTTCAAAAAGTTAGCATATTCCTTCGAATTAAAGGTGTACGTTAAACCATTTTTTTCTTCTCACAAAGGCATGTATTGAAATTAGTGTTTGGACAAACACAGGATTTTCATGTTCGGATATTCGCACATAACTTAAACATTTGTTTGGATATTTGTTCGGTTTCAAAAAGTAACAAAAGCCATTATATTGCTCTGAACGCAAGCAGAGGCAGCACAGCAGCAGGGGCAGGGGGCGTGGTCATGGCCCCTGTGTGTGTGCCTTTATTTTACAGCAAGACCTTACAATATGTAACATGTTAA
Source organism: Polyodon spathula (assembly GCF_017654505.1). Lineage (NCBI taxonomy): Eukaryota > Metazoa > Chordata > Actinopteri > Acipenseriformes > Polyodontidae > Polyodon > Polyodon spathula. The sequence goes on along the minus strand of NC_054541.1, from coordinate 21,607,978 downwards.
AGTAGAAAAATATCCCAGGAGTAAAGAGTACGTGTGTAGGCCTTACTTTACCCCAATGAATTAAGTACAAAACAAAAGGATGCCAAATAGCAGTTCAAGTTAGACGTTTTGTTCATTCCCTAAATAATCAGTGTTTCGGTTGGAGTACAATTTGCCATAATGCAATCCCTAGCATGTTTATGCTTTCTGCTTTCAGTGTGCTTTTTCACGGTCTCTTTTTTTAAAATGGTCTGTTCCAGAAATAAAATAAATGTCCTGCAACAGCAGGCCCTGCCTTTATGCAAAACTCGCAATACGTTTTCTGTTTTTCAACATTGTAACGTAACCGGGCAAATTCTTGAAGCCACAAATATATATACACATATATACATACATACACACACACCTATAAATGACACATAGAAATCAGATTACAAAAAGGAGAAACAAAATTATATTGATTACCTTTCCAGCATCAATGGGCTACTGTAACTGATACACACCTACTGACACAGTTTACAGAGTTATATGTCGCATTACCAGAAAACATGATCATTAACCCAAAAATAAGCTGTCAATTATCAGTAAATATTACAAGATGTAAAAAAAAGACTCAAAAGTTTAGAATTAACAGCAGTCACAGAGTACATTCCAGTTCCCTTCAGGATGTATGAAATGTCCATTTAAAAAAACAACACAACTGTCTGTAAGCTTGTCTTCTCCAGTTTGGGGATCCAGTGTTGTAGCAGTCATGTGTTTTTTTTTTTTTTTTTTTTACAGAAATATACTTTTGACTTTTGTACATGCATAATCATGTGAAATTCAACCAATTGACTTAAATCATGAAAGCGATATGAGGTGCTGCAGGGTCTTACCTTGGAAGTTCCCAACATAGAGGTACAGCCAGGTGAGAGCAGGAATGGAGAGAAGGGCAAGAGAGGCAACAAGGAACTTCCGGCGCCCACGACACATTCCTAGCATTGTCTGTGGAGCGTGCGGGGGACTCTGAGCACAGCACAACCTCTATGTTGGCAAGAGCTGGTCACCGGGGGGTCGCATGGCACTATCTGTAGAGAAGAGGCGAGAAAAAAAAAAACAACTTCAAAATCCACCCACATGCACAAATCTACATGTAAATTCCCAAATAAATAGTAAAATATAACACAGGTCTTGCACTAGCTTTGCACTGGGTCCTTTGTTTCAGAAATGTCCTGTTTACAGTATAGAATTGAAATGACCAGGCGCCAGGAGCTTGAACAAGTCGGTCCCTGCTCTGAACTCTTCAACATTCACAGCATGAATAATTCAGACCGAGTCTGTAGATTTACTAAAAGGAGCTGTTCATGCAGCTAAAAGGGAGGAATTTCTATTTAACATCAAACTCCTGGCTCCTAATCATTTTAATAATATAATTTATTGAAGATGGTTCTGAAACCCAGGTCTAGAATTTCAAACCATGACATTATGCATATTTACATCCCACTACCTCCCCCATCTTTGCTCTGGTAGCTTCCCTTGGGTCATAAAAACTACATTTTTCAGATGACTTGGCATACATTTAGAAAGCATGGTACAAACGGTTGTTGGAATGCTGTTCTGTAAATTGCCAAATAGTGCTTGTGTTGCAATACATTTCACAGATTGTCTTGGTATAGTATATGACCAGTACCATACTTGAGCGTTTTAGAAACACTGATGTACATGACACTGTTAATTTAAAATGCTCCAATGTTAATAAAGCAACTACAATGTAGTACAAAGATTCCCTCTGAGATATGTGATGGACCCCTGGAACCAATTAAAATCGCATATGAGAAGTTCTACTTTTATACATTCTCTGGCCTCTTTTTAGGACCTTGACTTAATATTGTGCTGGGCCAACAACTGCCCTAATCACAGACTTGACACTACATGGCATAGACTCCACAAGGTGCTGGACAGTGTCTCGAGGGATGCTAATCCATTCAGTCATTAATATTTCATTCTATCAGTGTAGAGAGGTTGGCAGAGAACCCTGATGAAGACTGTATCATTCTAATTAACCAAAGACAATTTGATAGGAACCAGGGGCAGTGGTGGTCAAGGATGATGTCTGAAGTCATGTTTCTCAAACGATTCGTGCACAATTCTGGCACAGTGGACATGTACATTACTGTCTTGAAGGAAACCACCACCAATAGGACACAAGTGGGTACACTGTTGGATGGACTTAAACCCAACAACATTTAAATAAGCTATGGCATTCACCCCACACCAGGGTAATGTCAAATACCAGTCAGGTATTTCAGTGCAAATATTTTATGGTCCATAAGTGTGCCATGACTGCCAACCGTCACTTTGCTACGTGGAACAGGTCAGACAAGTATAAGGAACTGGACTGAAGTTGTTTCACCTGTGCTAGGATTATGAATGCTCCAGTAAAGCTTTTTTGTGAATTAACTTGCTTTTCTTCATTTTAATTGTAAAAAAGCTAGTTTTTGTAGAAATGGAACAATTAAGAGTCTAATTATATATATTAGTTATACAACTAGAATTAAAAAAGGACAAAAATATAATGCTGTTGGGATTTAAAATAGGAAAACTAAGACAGAAAAGCTATTTTGTAACACAGAAGGCAGAGCATTCCAGAATTGAGGCTTTACAAGAAAAAGGCTCTTCCTCCCGTATTATTTTTTACTTTTATTTTATTGTTTTCTGCGTTTTTTTTTTTTTTTTGCAGTTTTTACAGTGTAAACAAAACTAAAACGATACACAATACAAAATGAAAAAAAAACACATTGGCAAAAGAAAAGAGAGACAGGATGAGAGCGGACAGACAACGCATACAAGAAAGGGATACAAGAAAGGGTTTAAAGAGAGGCCTGCTGATCGCAGTCTCAGAGCAGAGCCATTTCATTGAGTACTGATCACTATAGCAGGCAATGGCTGAAGATTGATATGATTGAGTGTTTGAGGCAATCATATTTTTTGGTCTAGAAATATAAAAGAAAGGGTCCCAGGCAAGATGAAATTCAGAGTTTTTATCTCAAATTCTCGCTGTGAGTCTTTCAATGGATGCATGCTTGGTGATTAAATTAAGCCAATATGTTAATGAGGCATTAGTCCTGTTTTTCCAATTCTGTAATATAATGCTTTGCTGTTGTGAGAGAAAGAAACAGAAACTTTGAGTGATGGGTGGGGAGCTCAAGGGCAGAGAGGTCTCCAATTAGACACCCAGCTGGGGGGCCAAGAATGCTAAGGCCCATAATGTCAGCTATAGCCTACAGATTCTTACACCAAAATTGTTGAATCGGTGGGCTTCAAAGTGCATGTAGTTAATTGTCAGGAACCCCTTCACCACAATGGTGACATGGATCAAGTTAAGTTAAAAGCAAAATCTTAAAAATCAATTCTAAACGGCAAAGGAAGTCAATGCAAAGAGGCCAAAACAAGGGTAATATGTTCACTTTTTCTGGTTTCAGTCAGAATTCTAGCAGCAGTGTTCTGAATGAGCTGTAAGCGAAAAACCACACCTTTTGGAAAACCACAGAAAAGTGCATTACAATAATCAATTGCAGATGAAACAAAGGCATTCATTAGTCTTTCAGCATCACACACAGAAATAATAGGTCTAAGTTTAGCTATATTTCTCAAATGATACCTAGTAACTTTACGAGTCTTGAATGATAGATCAGGGTCAAAGATTACTCTACATTTCTCATTTCTAGTTTTAGTTCTGATAAGAGAATGCTAAAGTCTACTCAAGTAAATCAACATGTTTTTCTTGGCTCTCAGAGCCCACTAGCATAACCTCTGTTTTGATGTCAGCAAGACAAGCAGCTAATAATACTTCTGCTCGAGTATTTCCTGGCTTTAAAGACAAATATTGTCGAGGACCATCAGCGGAACAATGGAAGTTTACTCCACGTCTGTGGATAACGTCACTTAAAAGGTAACATTTATAACAAAAATAATAAAAGGGCCTAAAACAGACCGTGTGGAACACCGCAGACAACTTCAGAAAATGCTGATTTCACCTCCCCAACAGAGAAGAACGGAAACCTATCAGAAAGAGAAGACCTGAACCAAGATATCTCCTGACAATCCCACTGAGATTTCAATATCATTCAATAACATGGTGGTCAACAGTATCAAAAGCAGCAATTAGATCTAGGCAAAATAAAACTGAGGGAAAGCCAGTCAGAACTTAACAGATCATTTACTACTCTAACAAGGGCTGTCTCAGTGCAGCAGGAAATCGATACTGACATTTTTCATATATGATATTACGAGATATAAATGTGTGTAATTGACTGGCAACAACTTTCTCTAGAACAATAGCGGAGGTTGGTCTATAATTATCAAGAACTTTGGGGTCCATGGTAGTTTTCTTGAGCAACTGCTACCTTAACCCTCTGCGGTCCTGTGTCGGACAAGGTCCGACATTTCGATTTTTCCCTTCCAATCCGATGTCGGGCCCTGTCCGACATCATCACAAAGACGTAAAGCACAAGTTTTGGGCTTTTTTTTTTTCCAGAAAAAGCAGAGAAAACCTTTCAATAGCCGACTGAGACCGACAGGAGCCGAATGAAGCCGAAAAAAAAAAAAAGGTGCATCTCATAGCACCATGCACTACAGAGATAACACGGACATAACAAAGGAGGTAGCTGCTTCTGCATCCAGAGCTCAAAGAATATCACAGACATTTGCAGAGCATTTTGTACACATATATACATTTTGTATATTTATAGGAACAAAATAATGACTTAGAACGCATTATTGAGGAGGATTTATCAGTATGCACATCTATAAAGAGGTACGTGAAATATACAGCAAACAAGGGGTGGGGCTTGGCTGGAGATACAGTACCGAGTGTCCTCTTGAATTTGCCTTTTAAACCTGTTTTACTCTGAAAAAAAAAAAAAATGTAAACAGTATGTGTAAAATAAAGAGCACATGCGAAAATAAATTGGACCTGATGCGCCTGACAAGTGCTGAATAAGTGGACTGCAAAGGGTTACGTGCTAAGGGAACTATGCCGGAGGAAAGTGACCCATTTATAATTTTAATGAGTTAATAACACAAAAAAACATATTTTAATAGTTAAGGAGGAAAGGGATCTAGCGCACACATGATCACATAAAGTTTATTAGAATGTGCGATGATGCATGTTCTTAGTATATCTTTTTTTTTTTTAGTAATCAATAAGTAGCCTATATTATTTACAACTATTACAACTCACATGCAGAAACTACTACTGTACTATGCATTAGGCTAGGATTGAAAAAAAAAAAAGTCGTGAAATAAAAAAAAAAATGTTTAGAAAGCCTAATATTTATCCTACTTTTGAAAGAAAAATAAAAACAGCACTAATTATATCCACATAATCGTAGGCCATTCTTAACGTTTTTGAAAGATAAAAAACAGGATTCTCAGGTCAGACAGAAACGATAACACCATGGCAAAAATCTAGTTTCCCGGGTGAGAGGATCTTCGCTTCTTTCATTGTGTCGCCGCATTAATGAAGACTCTTGAAACTCTGTATATGCATTTTTTTGTACAGCAGCTTTTCCACACACACTACATCTTGTTGTTTCGACAAACAAGCTATGGGTACTTCATCTCCCATTCAGAATTACAAGAACCTATTTTTCGTTTGCTTATTACTGCAGCTTGCAACTGCTTTGGTCACTGTAGTACAGTAGTCTCTGGCTAAGAGAACCCCCTCGGGAAACAAGCAAAGTGTTCTCTAGACGGAGTTGACCACCAGACACAATATGAATCAGCAAATATTTATTACTCATCATGATGCACGTGCATCAGCATATGAAAAGGTACTGAATAGGTATGTGCATGTTAAACTATAATAATAAAGTAACAGACAAACTAACATTAATAAACTGTCAAACTAAACTGACACACCACCCCTACGCACATTAAAAAAAATGCAACAGCAATACAAAACATGCACATTAATTAACAGAACGGCGAAGGAATGGGAAACATCAAACTGCTTGTCGACGTGTCTCCGATTCAGGTTTTTTTCAAGAACTTTTTTTAGTAAGAGAAACAGCTGCGCATTTCGCCGTTTTGTTTACATGCCATTTTGTAGCAGTGAGGTGCACTCGTGAAAATCAGGATACAAAACGAGGCAATATGATAGTGGTTCTGAAAATATTTAATAAGCCAGTCAGTGTGCCTCAACACACCCTCACGATGACAAGTTGCTTTTGAATAAACCATTTTAATTGAAGTTTGATGATAACGAGTTATCAGGTGACAAAACAGTACTGTATCCGTTGAGAACGGATCGCTGTAGGTGTTTTTTTTAAGCAAAGTTCCTGTTCCTTTAGCTGAAGCATTTACAATGGGAAAAATCTGTTTCACCCAAAGTGTGTTTCTTTCGGCGAAGTGTTCTCTTAGGAGGTGTTCCGCGGAGACTGCTGAATTGTACAATCAGAAGATGCTGACTGCTTAACAAAAAAACTACAGATTGAAAACTGCTTTGTCATATTGTCACAGACATTCTATCTGGCGCCACAAGTCTAAAAGTAAATATCCTTCTTAATATTCCTGCGTAAGACAAATATGCGGCTTATTGCTGCCAACTACAGGACTGGAATGCACCTTAATCAAGGCTGTTATATTCCAGAACAGTTTTTTAAACAAGCAAGTATTTTACGGTCATTTTGCTGCAGTGTAACAGACTACCATGAATCTGCATGTCTGCATCCCTTTCCCATTCTGTGTATCCTGTGAACGCGAGGCAAAATATTTTTCTGTCAAATGGAATTATTTTGCGCCTAGGATACTAAATTTTGCATTAACATGACCTCTGTGTGTATGTATCATATATATATATATACATACACACACACACACACACACACCCCTCTGGAAAAAATTAAGAGACCACTGCAAAATTATCAGTTTCTCTAGTTTTACTATTTATAGGTATGTGTTTGGGTAAAATGAACATTTTTGTTTTATTCTATAAACTACTGACAACATTTCTCCCAAATTCCAAATAAAAATATTGTCATTTAGAGCATTTATTTGCAGAAAATGACAAATGGTCAAAATAACAAAAAAGATGCAGTGTTGTCAGACCTCGAATAATGCAAAGAAAATAAGTTCAGATTCATTTTTAAACAATACAATACTAATGTTTTAACTTAGGAAGAGTTCAGAAATCAATATTTGGTGGAATAACCCTGATTTTCAAGCACAGCTTTCATGCGTCTTGGCATGCTCTCCACCAGTCTTTCACATTGATGTTGGGTGACTTTATGCCACTCCTGGCGCAAAAATTCAAGCAGCTCGGCTTTGTTTGATGGCTTGTGACCATCCATCTTCCTCTTGATCACATTCCAGAAGCTTTCAATGGGGTTCAGGTCTGGAGATTGGGCTGGCCATGACAGGGTCTTGATCTGGTGGTCCTCCATCCACACCTTGATTGACCTGGCTGTGTGGCATGGAGCATTGAACTGCTGGAAAAACCAATCCTCAGAGTTGGGGAACATTGTCAGAGCAGAAGAAAGCAAGTTTTCTTCCAGGACAACCTTGTACTTGGCTTGATTCATGCCAAAGCTGCCCGATTCCAGCCTTGTGAAGCACTCGCAGATCATCACCGATCCTCCACCACATTTCACAGTGGGTGCGAGACACTGTGGCTTGTAGGTCTCTCCGGGTCTCCGTCTAACCATCAGACGACCAGGTGGTGGGCAAAGCTGAAAATTGGACTCATCTGGGGGTGCTTCAGCAAGGCTGGAATCGGGCAGATTTGTCTTTGTGAAGGGTGCACGAATCAAGCCAAGTACAAGGTTGTCCTGGCAGAAAAATTCTGATGATACAACAAAGAATTTAAGAACTGGATTTGAAAAGGCCTGGGGAGAACTCTGTTGGATCCAAACAGATGAGAGTTTGAAGATGGCTGGCCAGTAAGTTTCCATTAAACTATACTCAAGAAGGTTGTTACCATGGCAACTACAAAGACGCATATCACAGCTGACACAAGTTTTGACACTATTTACTCTCGTTATTTGTCTACAAGGAAGTTCTTGTGAGGTTGATATCACACATGGCTCTGAAGAGCTACGAGAATGCAAATTGAAATCTACCTTGAAGAAAATCCTATAGGTACCTGTCTCTTCTCAAAATAAAGATTAGGGCTCACCAAGCATTGTTATTGATGGCTCAGCCATACTGTGGGTCGTGCATTGGCCAGAATGGGGCACATATAAGGCTGTCTCTCAGTACTCAAAACACTAATAGTTAAAAAGTTGGCAATTGGTGTTTCTTATTTATTTGGTGTTTCACCTCTACAAAGAATAAGGCACTATGGATGTCATAAGACAGTCAACATGACATTACCAACCAAGAAAGTAGTTCTTACAGTCACAAAAAACAAAAAGCAACCGATAACCATGATCTGTCGTGACCTCCTAAATGACACAGAATTGCACCAGGAACATACGCAGGAACACAAGCTTGTCATCACAGGAGAGGATGACGTTCCACATGAAGTTCGTGGTTACGTCGTAATCAAGAGGCAGGACATGGCATCTGTAGCTGCAGATGGGCTCACACGAGTAACTGTACTGTCACATGATACTGATGTCTTCCTGATACTACTGCATTACTAATTCTTGCGGAACACTGTGGTGCAAATTTTGATGAAGTCACCAATCGAAGGCAGGACTGTGAAAGATATTGGTGAATCTGTATCCAAGCATGAAGCCATCATACCAGATGTTGTAGCAGCGCATGTGTTGAGCGGATTTGACACCACAGCCTACAGCATGTTTTGGTATAGGTAAACGTAAAGTAGTGAAATGGTTAAGAGACGGCCATTCCCTCTCATTGCTAGGTGACCCCACTGCAGAGTTAGTCTGCAAGCATCACAGTTCACGACAGCGTGTAATGGCCAGGTTAAATGCAAGTCTACTACTGAGGCTCGTTTAAAGGTGTGGGCAACTAAAATGGGAAGTAGTTCTCAAATGCTAAAGCTATGTTCATTAACACCAACAGCTGAATCCTTCCAAGAAAATGTGAAATGTGCCCATTTCCAAAACTGTGTGTGGAAAGGTGCTTTCAAACCTAATCCACCTGCAATGGACCCACTACAGTATGGCTATTATAAAGATGTGGTTTCCAAATGCCTACTGCCTGTAACTGTACTTGGTAATGTATCACTAGCACCTCCAGAAATTCTGAAGTTGGCCAAGTTTTCATGTGAAAGTAACACACCCTGCCGAACTAAAAAATGTGGCTGCAGTAACGCAATTACTATGTTCTGCTCATGATTGGTTGCTGCAACACGCTAACACAGCTCCAGCAGATAGGGATAATGAAAACCCAGACAGTCTCATTAGCCAGAATCATGTACAAGATCAAAAACGAATTGTACTTAAGGGCATTAAAACACTAAATGCCACTTGGAGCACTGTATTAGTATTTTTGTTTTAATACTCGATAGCTTTAGTGGCCTGGGTACATCTGACTGGCCTTATCGGTTTCTTGGTTATCTGTACAAAAGACACTACGTTCTATAATAGCTCTACCCCATTAAACTATGTTAGAGCTATTTATTGTATCAAATAATGTGAATTGTAGAGGTTGCAAACACCACTTAGGCCAGTAGGAAGGTTGAAGGTGGTACTATTTTTAGGTCATAATAGAAGTTGTTATAATACTGTACTGAAGACTAGATACAAAATTGTTATCATATCAGAATCCTGTGAATAGCTATATGTATGAGGGGGGTAAATGTAAAAACACATGACCGGTAATCTCACAAATTGCCCAAGGGTGACAAAATGTCATTCTTCAGCTCTGTAAAAGACATGCCCTGGTCATGTATAAAATCAGTAGAAAAAAAAAAATATATACCATAATTTGGGGTTTGGAGGTCTGGTGCTGGGTGATCAGTGTGATCTCACCTGGCTATGACTCAAACTGCACACCACATAGTGGTGCCTTTACCAGATGAGCCAATCAGAGGACCCCCTGAAATAATGTCTCTTATTCAAAATATTCAGGGACTACAAAACAACATGAAATTGTGTTTTTTTTTTTTTTTTTTTTTGTAACTTTAGAACTGTGCCATATGTTCTATGCATACAATGGTATCTGGGCAAAGGATAAAATGTTCTGGAATTCTAACAACTCTGTAATGCTTGATTTCTGGTATGTGATTTTTTTTTTTTATTCACTGTATAATTGAACATGAGACACAGAAGTATCTTGTATCCATCTACACAAAATAAGATTTACTATTGATCTGAAAAAATATCTTCCTATTACGAGAAATCCATTCAGCCAAAAAACGTTTTCCAATGTTAGTGTGCATTTATGCCACCCAATTATCCAATTATGAAAATCCTGATTGTTGTAGTGATTGTCACATCAGAGGAGGCAGTGTTTTTTTTATTGTTGTTATTTGCTATGTTTGTATCTTCTTGGTCACTGGTAAGGCTCTTGTTTAGAACACATAATCCCCCTGGATCCTGACATCTGCTCATCGCTGGATGATCCTATGGATTTGCTTTTCTTTCCCAAAAAAACCTGATGAAAAGCTCTTTTTTTTCCCCTGTGAGTAGCTGGTCCCTGGTGTAGAAAAATATCTGACCCAAACTGGATTGAACTGCAGTTCTACTCATATACAGTATTTGTAACATAGCCTCACTAGGAGGTGGATGGCATTTTACACATATCTAATCAGTTGTCTGTGCTGATGACACATCACATCTGGACCCGGTTACACTGTAGTCTTTTTATAAACACATTTTACAGGAGGCTGTTTTAAGCTTTGTGTTTCTCGTACATGCCCCCACTGTCAGTGTTCCTCAGCCATCTCTTTGTGAACAGAACGCACACACACACTCAGCTGAAGCCGCAGACATGACAGGCCGGAGTAATCAAAGCCAGTGGTCAGAATATAATTTTATCTTCTATTCTAAGCAGTTTCACTTACGTACAGGATCCTGGGCATTTACCTTGGTAACTGCTAATAACAGTCTACTAGAACTAGCATGAAAAATACGCTTGTGTGATATGACATGAAAACAGAAAAGCAACAAAATAACACAGTTTAGTTCACATATCAGCGTTTCCATGAACTAGTAATTACCCGTCAGAAATGATTTAAAAGCTAGCTGACGAGCAGAGACTGAAGCCATCTGTCAGCCTGAATGGCAGCAAAAGGTCTGCGACTGGCAGCTAGAAACACTGACTGTCACTAACAATAGCGACTAAATGTGCCTCTAGTGCACCTCAAGACTACACCCTTAAAGGCATAGGCAATCAAATTAGTGAGTGATTTGGCAGGTCCTGCCTTAGCGTATGCTTGTTAACAAAGGAAGTCCCCGACAGGCTGATTCAATCCATGCCCTGACTTTCATTCCTCCTGGAAGGGAGGATTTGTTTATTTCGTCTGATTGACTGTGCCACGTGAATTCACTGAAATGAAGGCATAAAGTGCGATGTATTTCTGTATTGTTTTTTTATGTGTTCTCTAGATATGCCAGTCTGGTCTTATGTATAAGCCTGTACATCCTCCTGTCTTTTTAATATCAAATGTTTAAATTCACGATGATATTATACCTGTGGTTTTCACTTACACTAAGAACTATTGTGCAAAATATTTGAATTAGAAATTATAAAGCAAAATAAGCAAAATAAGAATATTAAATAAGAAAAAAAGACAACTTTTGAAAACAAATTGTTATAAACGATGTTCTTTCATTTTCGGCTTAATTAAAAAATATAAGGCTGCTATGTGAAAGGATTCCCCCCCGGCCCCCCCACCAACTACAGTACACCTATTTATTCTCCATAACTAGGTGCATGTGTACCACTTTAAGAAGAATGGACAGGTGTCACATGAATGACAATGATGTTTGGAGTTGTAACTGGTAAAACATTTAGTGACCAGTCACTGTGACGGGATTGTTTTTCCCTAGTGGAAACACTGTATATACTACAGTATGTATTCATTTTATAAGTATTACCCATTATGTTTATTCGAAACGTGTCCTGCATACTTCAGTAATAACTCATGACAAACTTGTCACTATAACAAAAATAACTCAAATGGGCAGTTAAATCTGCGGTAACTCGGAAGCCGGCAATCCAGGAAAGGGGTGGGGCCACAATACGAGAAGTCAGCGCCTGAATGCGGTAGGCATGCGTCAGTCACAGACTGGAGGAGACGTGACTGGCCATGCCACCGAAAGATGGCGTGACAGAGGGTATTTTGGGGAAGTGGCCCAGTAATCTGTTCCATCACTATGGTTACGGAAAGGCCCCGTTAAAATAACGGAAATAATTAATAAGGAGAGTGTATGTTTAGTGTTTTGTTTGTTTTGCTAACTGTCTTTGTTTGTCTTTATAGACGGCTAAATATCCGGGAAGTGATGCTACTCAGCCAGCATCAAACCCGGACTGCACTGCACTGTTACTCACTGTTCAAAACACCACTTGCACCCAGAGAACTCACTGTTGGACTAGTGATTGTGAGGGTGTTTTAAAGTGTGTGTTATTGTTGTATTATTATTTTGGGACTGAAGCCTGTGGTTTTTGATTGGCTGTACAAATCGTTGTGTATAGTCAAAGTATTTAAAAGCAAAAATAAACTTTGACCACTGAACTGTTGTTGGACTGTTTATAAAATCACTGCCTCACCTCCACACCTGTGCACTACCAACCACATGTTCACACCCCTTCTAACATAATATATATTAATGTTGTTGTTATGCAAACAATCATAATCAGCTTGCATCCTTAGTCAAGGTCACAGTTTATATAACAAAAGAATAACAGAGCACAGCTACTGTATGTCCCGAGTATGAAGGTAATATCATGAACTATTAGGTCCTTATCACTGGGGGGAAAAAAAAAAGCCACATGACCCCAATATTGTCAAAGTAAAGGGTGCAGTTGCAATGGTTTATGAGATAATGTATTAGCAGATGTTTGTGAGACAAGTGTGGTGGATGAGCGAACTTATACAAGGTTCCCTCACAGAGATGCTTAACTATAAAAGAATGTAGCAAACATTCATCTAAGAATCGCATTTAGTTAAAAAAATTGAGCATGAAATTGAATGTGTGTCAAAATAATGTAAAAGACAGCAAGTATTTTGCATCATGCCACAGTACCTATGCTTATGCGTCACTAGTAAATAGTTTTCACAATGCTATACCATTCTTCACTGGAATTTTTCATACCATCACTAAAGTTTACTACACCTTGTATAGTGCAGTAAACATTTATCTTTTTTTTTTTTCGTCCGTAATAAGAATCTGCAACTGGGCGAACAGGCCTTTTTTGCTCAACCTGACTGCTACATCCCAGCAGACGGCTCTTTCCTCCTCTTCCTCCCCACTTCCATCACATCCGCAACCCCCCAGAATCTGCGTACAGGCAGCCAAATAATGGGCCAAACAGCTATGCGAAGGCGGCCTTATTTCCATCATGCCATTTACCAAGCAGAGGCTTTGCCTTAACATGTGTAACTATCAAAACCTCAACTGTGCATTTTTAACAGCTCTGCCTTTGAGGGAGTTTTCATTCTTTAACAAGTTCAGAAAGACATACAGCTACTTCTCTACCAACGCTGTTGCTAAAAAAAAAAGGGAAATCAGCAACGAAGGCGAGAGGGACCCCCAGCGTGGCACCAATGTTACAGTGGATTAAAAGTGTTCCATTTAAGACCAGAACCAGGTTTTAACTGAGCCCTAACTAAAGGCTCCTTTCAAATGCACAGTTACCTGGACAATGCCTCTGTGGTCCTGTGCTGAAGAAAATATGCTTTGTTTTAATCCAGGGCTTATTATTCATTCTTTAAATTGTTTATTTTTGGAAATGACCGCAAAAAAAAAAAAAAAGCCTTACACTAACTGAAGTGACATATTCTTTCCGTTATTGTCCAATAATAAACTCCTGGAGTTTTGATGCATCTTGGAGAACTTCTCAAATGAAATAACAGAAAATAAGAGAATCGGTGTGGGATGACCTCTACAATAAACTGTCCTATAAATGGGAGTAAGGGATTGTGAAATCCTCATTTTCATCATGCATGGATTAGCAGTTAAGATAAGGCAAAACTGCAAGTCAAGTACATACAGACAACTATGTGTACTTGGTGAATTCACAATATTGACGCCAGTATCAAATTGGTTTTTGCTAGAACTGTCACAGAACACGTTATCTGCACAATACAGCCTCAGCACATACTGTCTACTGAAACCATCAACCCACCGTAAAGTTGACAGATGTTTCAGAGGGAACACTTTCATTCTTGATTAAATATTTTGTATTCAGCCAGAATACCTAAAATTCAACAGCATTTGTTAGTTTCCAGTAGATGCTGTTTTTATAGCACTGCCTGCCAAGGGGTGTCAGTTACCAGTCATGTGACTGACAGATGTGAAGATAAATTGAAGTGAGCATAAAAGGGTGTGAACTCTCACTTCTACTGTTGTTCAATCATGTGTGGTCATAAACAGTATGGTATGGCATTGTGTTTGTTCTTTATTTTCTACAGCGGATACACATCCCTAGCAACAGGAATACAGTGGTGTTACAAATATGTCTATACTAATGCCACACTTACATTTTTACATCTATCTAGTCAACAGATTATCTAATCATGATGACATTTTTTACTGGCATTCTAAGTTTTTGAGTCTGGGGATATATGTAGGTGCTAGCCCGTATGTACAGTAGGTCACATTTTGTTTTTACAAATTTTTTCATAATTCTGATCCTTGTTTATTTTGCAGATCCCTTTGCAAGTGGTTTAGCACTTTCCTTAAATCACTTTGCACCTGTCACTTCTGGTTTACTCTACCGTGCTGACTTTCAGTAATAGCCATTTAATCTGCCCATTAAATCCCTTTGAAGTTGAGAGATGAAAGAAGCGTGTGGAAATGTTGTGCTTGTGATGTGAAAAGGCCAGTAATACCGGGTTAGGTTTCAGCGCAGCAATAGTACAGAAAAAGACAAGTATAATGGAGGGTTATTAATGCAGGAGCAGTGGTTTTTCACACAAAACAATTACAATACCCAGTCTAAGACGTATTTGGTATGACCGATGAGGCTGCATATGTGAAGCAGGAACAGTCTTATCAGCGAATAGCGAGCATTCAAAATGACAACTAATGGCAATATCCTAATCAGTGTAGGTAGAGGCGAGATATATGTATAATTATGTTAATAAGGACATCAAGGAGCTAAAAATAACTCAGGCTAAAAATAACTCAGCTAATATTATCTCTCTTTATTGTACTGGTTTTGAGAATGTCTTGGTTTATACTAGGTTTCTCCGTCTATGAGACAGGCCACTACTACACATGCCTGCAATAAGCCATCTCGGAGATCTCTCAATTTTTAAAAAGACCCCCTTCACCAGCACAAAATTGTGCCATCTATGCCGGTATAATACTGCCATAATCATTTCAACAGCCAAAGGGATCATGAGTGACCAACTTTCAAACCTGTCAGTGAACAGCTTGTTCTCATGGCAACGGAACCACTTCTACAAAATTACATAAACAATTACACTGTCTTTGGCCAAAGAAATGGATTTGACTGTGCTTTGTGTGCTTTTAATTTTCCAATTATATTACACAATATAACAACCTGGTAAGGTTGCCAAAGTTTCAGACACACTGTAGGTCTCAAATTTTACTGTGAAGGTGGCTATACAGTATTGTTACAAGAAAGAGATTCCAGCTGTTCAAAAATATTGAATACAGTGACGGCTTTCAAAATTTGACCTCGGTATGTGCAAATATGGACTGAATTGTGAAGTGGCTTTTTACAACATTTAATTTTTTTTGTAAAGACATGTCAAATTCAAGTTTACCATACTGTATTGAACAACTGATTTGCTTGCAAAAAGAAATCACATTTTACTGATGCTTCAGGAGGGAAGTAGTTTATGTCTACCAAATCAATCTCTCAGGTCATCAAACTTTGCTATTGCTGATATATATTAGCTACCTATTAGATGTATGCACGGTGCTTTTAGCTGCTATGCCTCTAACCCCCCCCCCCCTCCTCCAAAATAAATAAAAATATATAAATAAATAAATAAATAAAATAAAATACCGATGTATAGATGCACAAAAGAAACGCAACATTCAGGTCTAATGGACTTAATCAAACATTTTAAACGTAGATATCAAATAAAAATCACAGAAAATGAACACAAATACAGATCAAAGAATCATGATAAGTTTTTAGTATGAAACGTGACACACTGTCAAAATTAAAACATGACAAAGTTACTATCGGGTATGACCTCCTTGAACATTAAGATAATCCCGGCAGCATTGATGCACAGGCCTGATCAGCCTATGGAATAGACTGCTGTGGGATGTTCTGTCACTCTTCCTGTGCAGCTGCAGCCAGCTGGCGAGGATTGGTTGGTCACGGTTGTCTCTTGTGGAGAGCACTGGCAATTTGGTCCCACAGATTCTACTGGTCCAGGAGAAAAAGCTGACCTCAACACTATTTTCTTGAAGTCGTGCAATTGTAATCCTAGCACTGTGTGGTCTTGCATTGTCCTGCTGGAAAATCGACATTTCAGGATTGGCTTGACGGAACGGAAAAAATGTTGCCTCAAGGACTTCATCAATGCATCTCTGAGCAGTAAGGTTGTCCTCAATCTGCACCAAAGGTGTTCTTGTGTTAAAGGAGATTCCTCTCCACATCATACTTCCACCACCCCACCGGTTGACTTGAACAACGCAACAGTCAGAATAACGCTCACCACGACGTGGTGGGCCAGTGTGGTGACCCTCTGCCTTCCAGGACATGGCCTGTCCTTCACAGAGTTGGTTTCCTGATTTCTCTGGACTAGTCTGCTGATTGTTGAAGCAGAACATCTCATTCTCCAGGGAAATTTTCTCACAAGCAGGCCACCTTCAACCATGCCCATGACAACCAGGTGATTGTCATTACTCGAGCAGGGTATGGTCTTTCTTTCTCTGTTCTTGTATTAATTAAAATCATGTATTTTCGAATGGCTATTTATACAGCTTCTTATTCAACTAATTTTGTCAGTTTAAACTCAATTCAGATACCAATCACTGAGCACCTTGCATTTTTATGAAATCACATGACTTGAGCTCAGTATTTTGTTATCCCAAGGAACAATACCACTCAAACAATCAACAAACTTATCTGCTCACTATCTAAAATGTAATTAACATTATTGATGTGCCCAATGAGCTATTGAAACTTAGACTTGTATATAAAGACAGTGATTTTTCACACACACACTGCTGTGCAAAAGGCTTAGACACGTTGCACAATTCTGTTCTGATGCATGGACAAAGACACCTGTGCCTTCTGCCAACTCTGTTGTCAATTCAACGTTTGTCTTCTTTCTATTCCTTAAGGATATTATCTTCAAGTATTGCTCATCTAGCTTTTGGGGTCTTCCAGTCCTGGGTTTGTCAATTACAAATTATGTTTCTCTGTAGTTGTTGATTATACTTCAGATACCACACCTTGGAAAAATTGAGTGATGCAAGCTATTTCACGCAATGATTTTCCTTCTTTATGCAAGTTGTTACAATAGTAGAAAACACTAGTGGAGGCTTTGAGTAAATTGCTGACGCTCATAATGCATCCGAGTAGAAAAATGCAACATGTCTAACATTTTTGCACAGCAGCAGTGTGTGTGTATATATATATATATATATATATATATATATATATATATATATATATATATATATATATATATATATATAAACACACACACACACACACACACACACACACACATATAATTAAAGAACTGTCTCAGTTAAATGTAGGTCTCAATCATTAATTTTGTGCAGTTAAACAAACCTTATTTTTCTTGTTGATTTGCGATCCGCCGACTTAGAGACACACTTGGTCGCACACTCTGTCAATTTCTGATTAAAATATATTTTATTGAACAGACATTATTTTCAAAAAATAAAACACAATGCATTTCAGTACAATGTGTATTCGTCAGGAAGTTAATTATTATGACTATTTAAGGGAACTGCACTAGCTTATACAGATCTAATCCAATCATTCAATTAACTGCACTTATCTACCGTAAAAAACTTAGAAGTAGTCGATTTTCTAGTTATTTTTATGGGGTCCTTAGAAGGGGGGAGCGACTAACACACAGGTGTGACACATACACCAGTGTGTCTAATATTAAACCACTAAACCAGTGCCACAACAACCCGATTTATTTGATCAGTATCTACGGCATTCAGGTCATCTTGCTAGGTAGAAACACAAAACCACTGTTCTAATTAAAGTTTTTATTTAATTTTCAAAAAAAAAAAAAAAAAAAAAAAAAAAAAAAAAAAACCATGACGCATTTCTACACAATGTGTCTTCGTCAGGTAGTTAATTATTATGACTATTCAAGGGAACCACCCTAGCTTATTCAGATATGATACAATCATTCAATTAACTGCACTTATCTAGATATCAATTAATTAGCACTAACATGACATCACTATTCACAAAAGATTAAGAAACATTTTAATGATCACAATTAAGTTTGAAATAGACATCCAACTGGCAAAACTACTCAAAAGATTAACCAAAAGATGTAAAAAAAATGTGTCCACAAACATTAAACCTGTACTGCAAATGAAAGCGACTCCAGTGACTTGGGTCACACAAGTGAAACTTCCAGTGGTTCAGGACGAGTGCATTTTTTGGACAACACACATGGAAATACATAATCGGAGAACCTACCAAAGAAGACGATGGGAGGGAAGACAGGAACGACACATTCCCACACAAAGATTCACCAGGAGTTAGAGATACCAATAATTAATTTATCTATTTAATCTGACCTTGAGTACAACACAAGTAAAAGGTACTAAATAGAGGCCTTTCCTTCATACCTACCAATAGAATCAGTGCTTGATGTTATCATTTTTTCTCTTAAAAAGAACAAAACATACACACCAACTTCCTATCGGAATTAACCAAATTTGTCCAGACAACAAATTATTTCTTGTTTAAAAACAAATATCTGCACAATAAGGGCACAGCTATGGTCTCGTCCTTTGCCCTGAACTATGCTAACTTGTACATGGGACATTGGGAAAGCTTTTACAAGGCCTCGAATCCTCTCCTACAAAATGTGTCATTTTTTAATCGATACACTGATTATGTATTAATGGTTCGGACTTGCTCTGAAATTGATTTGTTCCTGCTTATAGATTTTATAAATAATACCAATCCTAATTTAACATTTACAATGGAACATAGCTAATCCCAAATACATGTTTTAGATTTACTTATCTATCCATATTAAGGGTACATTTGATGCATCAATTTTCTGAAAAATTAACCGATAGGAACAAAATTTTGCATGCTAGTAGTGACCACCAAAATCACACTATCAAAAATAAAACATCCAGGCAATTTTTACATTTAACACATATGAAACAAAAGCTCTAGATATGTAGAATCGTTCTCACAAGAGGTTACAACAGCAGTTATTACAAACTGCCTACAACAGAGCTGAGAAATTACAAAGTGAGACCTTGATTGGAACCACAAAGGATAAGCAACCAAGCGAGGACAGAATGACTTATTACTGAATTTAACCACACTGCCAATGATCTTAAACAATAATTTTGGAACACTGGACCATTTTAGAATGAGACCTTCAGCTTGGCACATATGTCACTACTCCACAGAGATTTTGTTTTACATTGTAAAAATATCAAAAGACCGAGTTGTATCCTCAATGTATAAATCACCTTCTATAGAGAATTGGTTAAATGTATCCATTGCCCTAACACATACAACACGAAATACTTTAAATCATACACACTCGGATCAAAATACACAAACTGAGGGGGTTGTTAAGTGTAACAAAACTCATGTCATCTATCTGTTGAAATGTCCATGTGGCTTTGCATACACTGAACAAACCAAAAGAAATATTAAGATTAGAATAGCACAGCATAAAGCTGCTATCAGCAATAATGCTGCAGATTATGCAATAGCTAGACACTATCAGGCAATGAAACATGGTTCAGCCTCTTTAAAATGTACAGCATTTGAAAAGATTGTATTGCCAGAGAGGGGAGGTTATATTGTAAAATTACTATGAAGAAGAGAAGCTTATTGGATATTCACTCTCAGAACTCTGGAACCAGGTGATCTCAATGAATGTCTGGATTTGAGTTCTTATCTTTAATTGACAGTGTAACTATTAATTACAACATGATTGACAATGA
Source organism: Polyodon spathula (assembly GCF_017654505.1). Taxonomy (NCBI): domain Eukaryota; kingdom Metazoa; phylum Chordata; class Actinopteri; order Acipenseriformes; family Polyodontidae; genus Polyodon; species Polyodon spathula. Next base: position 21,587,753 of record NC_054541.1, on the reverse strand, counting down.
ATATATTTATATTGCTTCCACTATTGATTGAATTATTCTGTAAGACAAATCAAAATGAGAGGCTAATGTGAGAAACTGAAAATTAATTCTGTTTTATGCCGAGTATTTTAATACCGTGATAATAACGGTATTAAATAAGATTAGAATTAGATAAGATAATAACATGATACCGTGTGGATTGACTAAGAACTAATCATTAACTAGATCTTAAATATTGGGTGTCAATTTCTAACTTAATTGTGACCATTAGAATGTTAACTAATATAGTCTTAATCATTTGTGAATAGTGATGGCATGGGTGGTAATTAATTGATCTTTACTGTAAAAATCGTTTTATAGGTCACACTGGCGTAAAAGTCGCTCCCCCTTGAGACTTCAATTTTAGGAATACAATTTTGTGTTTAAAATATTTTTTTTTTAACAATTGATATTTTCAACACTGATAAATAAAGATACACAGGTTTAGTTTTGAAGTAATTCTTCTTTGCAACGTTTTATTCCATTAATATTTTTACGGTGTTGTTTCGTTTTTAGCTAAACTGCTAGAAACTATTTGTTTTCCAAAATTTAAAAAGTAATAATTAACAGAGGGTAAAATCAAGTTATACATCCCACCTGTATTAAAACTACCATTTTTTTTTTGTTATTTTAGCTTAGAGAACCCAAACAATTGTTCACTTTGCAAAACCCCACTTAGACAATAGTTCCCGCTGCATTTGGCTTTTACAAATTTGTTGTATTAATTCAAATTTAAAAGAAAAGTGTGAAACAGTGCTGCCTGCATCAATTAAAAAAAGCAAAACAAAAACAATAAAACAAACAGTGCACCATTTAATAACCAGTAAACACAACATTTTAGTGTTGCATATGGTGCAGTCCAATTGCATTCAATTTCCAGCTGTACAAATACATTCATTTTGTTTTGTTAATCAGAACCATAACCACACACATACTTTACAAGTGTACCACTGCATTGCACTAACATGTGAACAAGTTACAGTATGTATTAATGTCATTCAAAGTTCTCCAAACAAAATGTTTTCTACATCGGGCCATAAACACTTTCCTTCTGTCAGCTTGTTTTTCTTTGGCCATTATAAATTTGTCTTTGTTTCATCTCTAGTCACATACTGTTTTTTCAGCACTGCAGTTAACATGTATCTTTGGCAAATTAAACAATGCGCAATTTCAAACCTGTTGAGTAGCATTTTTTTCCAGTCCTACTTTATCCAGTCTCAAAGTCACCTGCATTATTATACCACTGCAGTTACAACAAACATTTGCGAACATGATAAAGGACTTTATGCTTATTAAATCTAACCTCAATTGCAGTGCAAATTTCAGCAGTTCTTGGATATAAAAGAATAAAACTTTTATTGAAACATGTATTGGACTTGTTGAAGCAATATTTTTTGTCAACAGATTTCTATGAGGTGCTGCTAGTTTTCATAGTTTAACTCTTGGAAAAACAACTCCACTCAACACAACAGATCAGTTAACCAGTCCTGGCCTTGGGTAAACCCGTATAAACGTTCAGTATGACCTACTGAAGAAACAGATGCTGTTTAATTAATATAATGGGGTTGCCATCCATGTTGCCCCTAATTAACTTATTGTAGCAAGATTAAATGTGGCAGTGGTAACAGGCTGGCTCGTGTGGTGACGTCAGGGAAGGAAGTAGACAGGCACAGACAGCACTGGGGTATGCGCGAATGCGCTGGTGCACAGATTTATTGAAAAATAAAAGGTTTAAACAGAAACAAAAACACTTTACCAAAACAAAACGGCAAAGTGGCCAAAATAAATAGACAGAAACAAAACAGACACGAAACATAAACAAGTATAAACCAGCAAAGGTAGCAGTTGCTTTCTAATATTATCTACTCTCGTCTCACGTCTCTTGTTCAGCCTCTGAACACACACCCCCCGTTCAGCCAATGCCTGTTTTCATATTGTGGCCGAGGGAGTAACCGGCTATCAATTACTTAGTTTATCCCCCCAACCACATTCGGCACAGAGTTTCTCATACAAGCGGTCAACAGAGAAGTTTGTCAATAACCACTCGCTGAAGACCACACATTCTCACGATTTTATCTGGGTGGGGCATTGTCAACCAATGATAACAACAGAACAGCATGTTTTTAAATAAACACAACTGTCCATTTAAATAATAAAGTAACACGATAAAATAAAAAGGTCCTTATGCACCCTTTAAGACTAGACCCAAGACAACCCCTAAATAAATTGTCTGTTGATATTTCTGGATGTCTCTGTACATTTAATCGGGTGTGTTTTTAATAATGACGTTTGTAATACTTATCTTTGACAATTTAGCCCATAGTTAATGCAATGTTGTCACGAAGGATACAAAACTAAACCAAAACACAATATAAAATACTGAATTAGCAGAAGATCACTGTTGAAGTACTGGTACATTTTGGGTTGTGAATAGATACATTTGGAACCAGAACCAAGTCATTTCACATCTAGATCTATATTGGCTTGGCAGTCAGAATAAAAGTCTTCAAACCGAGGTGAATTCTTTATTCTGGCAAGGATCCCACTTTCATATCTTCTTAATTGTGTTTGGAGATGTGAAAACCTGTAAGCTGTTCAAAAAAGGTCTTCATGCCAAGCTGTGATGTATGTGATTAATAATGCAACGTGTGGTTGTGACACTTTGTTTCAAAGTGATTAATGTACCGACTCACAGATTTTGCATTATTGTGCATTCTGCTTACTGTAATTGCACACCTAGAAATTACAGACCTGGTTGAATGCATAATTATTATAATAATTCACACATTAGTTTATGATACAGATAATTAAAAGGATTTCAGGTGACCTTTGACCTTTTGGTGACCTTTTGGAAATGTCCCTGTTGCATTCAAATTTCGCATGCTGTTGTGTATTTTTTATTACATATTCAAGAAGGTTTGAAGCCCATGTTGGAAGCAAGATGTTTTTACAATTTAGTGCCTTACACTACTAATGTTTTCCAATGTTTACTAAACCTCTACTGACAAATGCATGTGGGTTTCCCAAAATACTTTTAAAATAAGCAAGGTGTAACAGGGAAATTATACACATTTGTAATATCTTGTATACATAAAATGTAGGCGTGTGTATTCGTATTGTGTGCAAGCATGTATTAATGTACAGGTTGGGATATCAAAGACACATGCAGTAACGGGTGGGTCTGGGGGACCTTTTCTACTAATGTTTTCAGTTGTTATGGAGACACTGAAAAAGAAGTTCTGAAAAAAAGGGAGAGGGGCGGTAATCAGAAGCATTAAGACTTTCATTTTTAATAATTCTTTCAGTACTGGAGGATTACAGGGGTACAGCTGGCGTGGGCAGCAATAGGTAATATAGTTCATAACTGTGAATAAATTAGAACAGGTCAGATGATGATTTTACAAGTGCCATCTAATTACCTGCCACTTCAGAGAAAGATTCATTTTTTCTACGCAATTTCTACACAAGGCCTGAAATCCAATAAAAATAAAAAATGTCAATCCATTTTTTGTCTTTCATATTATTATAGGCTTCTGACCAGTCTTTGGGAGGACTTGTATAGAAGTACAGTTTATCCAGTGCGATGCTGCTTGCAGTATCCCTCCACCCGTTTCATGTTTGCCAGGATTGACTCAGTCTGTCTACGTGTGTTGGTACTCGTACTGAAACCTTGAAGATCTCACTTGGACAGCAAATTATAAAAGACACCTCGAAGCAAGCAGCCTATTTTAAGGTTTAATTTTTCTTTGTTAGCATTGTTTTGTTGTGTAATGGATAATAATCAATCATTTTAATTGCATGTTCTGCTTGAAAGGGTATCTAATTGCTTTGCATTACCAAGCATTATAGATCATTAAAGATCAGATTGCATTATCAAAGAAACTGAGGATCCTTTTTAAAGCCAATGGAAAGAAAAAAACAGAACGTGGGTCAAAAAAGAGAGAATCTTGCTATATTACAGAGGACACAAGGCACTGGCTTGAGTTACCTTGCAAGCATTCCTGCAGGGTTGAACAATAATGACATTTTCCATAAGTGATTGAGACTTTCTCCCTCATTAGTACTGTAGTTCTTCCTCCCTCACATACTCCATTTTTCAGTTTAAAATAAATCCATACCACCATTCTCTCCAACTGTATAGGGGGCTGGATTAAAGTTATACTATAATGAGCACTTGCAGTGGCACTCAACACCCCCATCAGTAACAATGGAGCAGTTCCTTTTTAGGTATAGATGACACGATTATCTATATTTTTTCAATACAACAAATACATATTAAACAAAGTGTTTATAATATTATGATAATCAATTGTTGCAACATTTCACCCCTGACATAAAACTAAAACTCTGCTGCAAGTTTTAGTCACAATGGGCAAGACAGAATATGACACACTTTCAACAAGGGTGTCTCATGTGGCTGGATGTTGAGGAGTTGTCATTTCACTCCTGTTGCAGCCTGGACTCATCAAAACAGAGCTCTCCTAACTGCCAACGGTGGGCAGACAACCTATTGACAGTCTTATGGCAGGTCCATTTTACATTGTATTTTCTGGTCTCACTGATGACGGTTGCGTGGAGGTCAAATTAATTATTTTACAGCACAAAAACGGTTTAGAAAAAGGCTATTTAATGTGTCCGTGTCTCCTCTCCATTTCATTCAACAATGAATTAAAATTGTCTAAACGCCAACATTTTGTATTTCTCTGCTGCTTATACTTAAACCCACAATACCGTTATATGAATCCAGATATACGCAAAATGTACAAGTAACAATTACACCTTTTCTCTACTAATTAAAATGTGCAAAAAATAAATTAAAAAGTTTAGTAGTGTAGCCATTCGGTGTAACTTCATTCAAATTCCGTACAATCTTTTTTGGATTTACAACAAACTTCCTAAACAGATCTGTTTCAACTTATCATAACATGAAGTCTTCTTTTGACTATACTCTCTTCAACAGCAATGCTTGACTAGATTCAGAACTTGAGATGGACCAAGAACCTTGATGCTTCCACCCGAAAGTTACACAACATCAAATTAAAATCATTATTTAAAGAAACTGTCCAAACTTATGGGCAACAATGATTTAACGTCCATTAAGGCGTGCTGGTTATAAAACAAACTATAATGCAATGTGCATTGGGTTGTATTTATAAAATAACTTCACTACTACATTAGTAAAATGGTACGAGTATGCATAACACCTTACCTTAAATGAAGTTGCAGGAATTCAAACCAAAGCTCCGCAGCACTGTCAGTCTATGCCCTGGGTCAACACGATCATGATGTTGCAGGTGTATTTATTATCCAAAAAATGCACCACCAAAGTCTGGACGAAACAAAATACAGTAGCTAAGGAACCGGTGGAACCCAGGAGGGACAGTTTTTATCCCACCTGATGCGCAAAATAATTTCACATTGTTCTGAAACAGCTTTCAGGTGGCATTTATATTTGCAAATTAACCCATGTGACTAAACCTCTGTCTGAGCAATACACCAACGGTGTTAAATTACGAAACGCAGCCGTGTGTGAATTAGGGTGGTTGTTTATTTTTATTTGTTTTAAAAGAGATTCAAGTTCTTATTATTGCCAATTTACTTTTGCATTAACTGTTATCTCTGATACAATAATATCAATATATTGTTTTTTGCGTAAATACAATATTAGAGACTAAGTACAGTTTCTGTATTCACGGAGTAGGGTTTTCAAAAAAGCTTTTCTAGTCTCAAAGTTATCTACCTTGTTATCCTATCTTGGATTACACGCCGTGCATTCCTTTTGCAGGATTGCAATATGTTCAGAGCACCGTCTTGTCAAGTGATGAAAGGGTCTCACGAAGGAGAGACAAACTGGATGGTCCAGATGGCTGTTGCTATTCTTCCCGTTGTTTCCTTCTCGATTTGCCCAGCTGAATTGCTAAATCTGATGCATCGCTCAGTCACTACATCAGCCCACTTCTTTTTGCCGTTCTTGCAAAGTAAACAGAAAACCAGAATTGTTTGTGTGCTTTCTGCTCTTATTTTTATATTTTTTTTCCGATTAAATCACTAGGGTGCAGTGTTTGTAGGTTCCGTTTATAGTCAGCTTTTTAAAATTTAGATAAGAAAAACACGCTGCTCTTTAGCTGTAGTTGCATCAAAAAAAGCGGCCTTGCGCTGCAAAAAAAATACAGTTTTTCCAAAACTAAAATTGGACACGGCACTTGCACACATTTTTCGACTCTTCTTATTGCACTCCGTTCTTTTTTGGCTCTGATCACCCGTTGCTGACAGACGTCGGAAAAAAAATGTAACTATAGAACTAACCAAAGCACCACCACGAAGTTCAGTTTCCACCAGGCCCTCTGGTCAGCAGTCGCAAGCCTTTTTCCTCAGTGTTTTTTTTTTTTTTTTTTTTTTTTTGTCCCCCCTTTCCTCTGCTGAGTACCTCCCACAGCCACCGACGCTAGCCGACAAGCCGTTTCACTAAACTGGGCTGCAGTGATTGTGTGTACTGTCAGTCTTTAGGGGTAACTCGTCTGCAGACGTTATCCCTTCTCTGCTACCTCCCCCAGCTCAACAAGCAGGAAACGTCCAATTGACAGCAGACAGCTGCATAACAGAGCCGCCGCCTCCTCTCTGTTTTCTTAATTTTTGTAATGTTTTATTATTTTTAGCAGGGCACTCCATCTCCACATTTTGATGATTAGCGCCCTCTGTCTGTCGTTATTAGTCTCTTTTTTCCCCCACATCGTCTTAAATTCCTTCTTTTCCTGTTTCCCTAATATATTAAGTTATTGGATTTTCTCTTTTCGTCTCCCTTCCTCTTTCCCTAACTATTAATGCTCAGGTCATATATCCCCATGTTCATCAACTTCCTCTTCAAGTTATTTTTTTGTTATTCACATTTCTCACACTTTATTAAGCAATGCTCCACCGTGTCTGGAATTGTACACTTCTCACACAAAATATTCATATGTTTATCACATCTAAATAAACGACCATTCAAAGTAGTATGACCAATCCTTAACCTACCCAAAGATCTTTCCTCTTTCCTGCCCAATTCCTTATTTAACCAACTGTCATTAACCTCTTCCTGAATAGTATAATAAAATCTTCCTTTTACACTTATCTCTCCTGTCATTGTTTTACTATTGTTTTTGTTTTACAAACACTCCCAGAGGAATCATCACATCAATCGTTGCCCTTTTTAACCGATTTTTGGCTTCTAGATCTACCATTTCATTGCATAGTATACCAGAATGCCTAGGAATCCATATTAACTTAACTTCAATCACCTTTGTTGTACAATCATTGTATCTTTGAATAATCAAAAAGGATATCCTTCTAATTAACACAATCTCCTTTTAAAGCAATAAGCACACTTAATGAGTTTGTAAATACGACTGTTTTCTTAGGATTTAATTCCGCTATTTTAATTATCACAAATAAAATAGCTACCATTTCTGCTATATAAACTGACAACTGGTCAGACAGGCTAGCTTTTTACAGATATCCAATTCTGGTATACTATACGCCATTGCCACTCTTCCTGTTTTTGGATCCTTGGATCCATCTGTAAATATGCCTCTTTACTCTTATCCTTTACAAAAGCCTGACACTTAAATTTTTTCCTCCTTTTTCCTCCGTATCGGCCATTCAGCTGGGTCTGCTTCGCATGCGCTGGCTACAAGCGTTGCTCAATGCGTTCCACCTCAAGCCAAATACGACAGACACCGTCAGGTGACTGTGTCTCACATATGCTCAGCAGCCCTACGCTGGTGGAGGACGACCTCTCACCTGTGCGAAGGTGTGGGAATGGGAGTAGTGTTAAACCGCCAAGTGGTGACAACAAACACCTCCAACTTGGGTTGGGGGAGGGGTCTGGGAAGGCAGAGGAGTACGTGGATCCTGGCCGGACCGCTGTACATCCCGGCTCACAAACATGCTGGAGTTGCAAGCGGTCTCCCTTGCTCTCCATTTTCCTCCCGGTGCTGAGTGGTACACATGTGTTGATCAGGACGGACACCATGACAGTGGTGGCATATGTCTACCACCAGGGTGGCCTACGGTACCCAGGGTTGCATCGCATGGCCTTCAGGCTATTATCATGGGCTCAGAGGAACTTGCTGTCCCTGCGGGTGACGCACATTCCCGGAGCGGTGAATTGGGCAGCAGACCGCTCCAGGAAGGGTCCACATCCGTCAGAGTGGCGACTTAATTCGCTTCAAATGCGAGTCCTCTGAAACATGTTCTGTCAGCCATCTGCTTCTTTTCACACTGCAGCCACCTCAGAACTACAGTGTTGGAGGACTACGCAGCTGCCAGGTCAGTCTTCAGGGGCTGAGGACACCCTGGCCGACCCCCCCCCCCCCCCCCCCCCCCCCCCCCCCCCCCAACATAAACATAATTGTGGATAGGTAACTGATCGTAGCTGTCTCTAGAGATTTACAGAAGTCTTCCATGGCAACCACAATTCCCAGAACTCAATCTAACTGAGCATGTTTGCGATGAATTTGGACACCTTTGTCAACACAATCCTCTCCCTACCTGTCTCCTCCATTACCAGAAATATTAATGGCTGAAAGGATTATCATGCCTCAAAACACCTCCCAGCATGTTGTGAAGTTTAGCCATGTTGTGTCAAGCCTGTGATCAGGACCAACCGGATATTAGGAACGGGTCCTAATGAAGTGGCCCTGCAGTGTTTACTGTATAAGTAATAGCATGTAGAGCAGGGCAAATAAAATGTTATCAAATGCGTATATTGTAACTACTGTATATGTATATATCATATGGGTGAGTTCAGAGCTAGAACCTAGAAATTCTTGGCAAGGAAGACATTGTAGAGGTGGTAGTAGTCAAGAAGTTATTCCACAGACTGTAAATCAGTCATTTTAATATATTTTACAATATTAATAATTTGCTTACCTTCTACAAATTTTAAATATACATTTCCATTAAACTGAAATTTGCAGTGGTCTCTTAATTTTTTCCAGAGCTATATATATATATATATATATATATATATATATATATATATATATATATATATATATATATATATATATATATATATAGCTCTGGAAAAAATTAAGAGACCACTGCAAATTTTTCTTAAATCAGCATCTCTACATGTATGGCAGCCATTCCATTCCAGTGTCTGTTGAATTCCAACACAGGCACACCTCATTCTACTGAATGAGGTACTGATTAGGGGATCACCTGAACCAAATCTTATTTAACGAGGAAAAGTATAAAAACCACTCCTGTGGTCATCACTATCCTCTTGCAATAGGACCAGCTGGATGGCAAAACAGTGCTAGTAGTACCTCAAAAGTAATTGGAATCCAAAAATAACTATTGACCATGCCCAAAGAGTTGAAAAGGAAAGTTTTGAGTGAGGAAAAGAAGGGTTCAATTCTGGCTTTACTGGCAGAGGGATACAGTGAGCGTCGGGTTGCTTCCATCCTTAAAATTTCAAAGACGGCGGTTCATAAGAACAAGGTCAAGCAGCACACATTGGGGACAACAAAGCTACAGACCGGCAGAGGGCGAAAACGACTCTCCACTGACCGGGATGACCGCCAACTCATTCGAATGTCACTCAGCAACCGTAGGATGACATCAAGTGACCTACAAAAAGAATGGCAAACGGCAGCTGGGGTGAAGTGCACGGCGAGGACGGTTCGAAACAGGCTCCTAGGGGCAGGGCTGAAGTCGTGCAAAGCTAGAAAAAAGCCCTTCATCAATGAGAAGCAAAGAAGAGCCAGGCTGAGGTTTGCAAAAGACCATAAGGATTGGACTGTAGAGGACTGGAGTAAGGTCATCTTCTCTGATGAGTCCAATTTTCAGCTTTGCCCAACACCTGGTCGTCTAATGGTTAGACGGAGACCTGGAGAGGCCTACAAGCCACAGTGTCTCGCACCCACTGTGAAATGTGGTGGAGGATTGGTGATGATCTGGGGGTGCTTCAGCAAGGCTGGAATCGGGCAGCTTTGGCATGAATCAAGCCAAGTACAAGGTTGTCCTGGAAGAAAACTTGCTTCCTTCTGCTCTGACAATGTTCCCCAACTCTGAGGATTGGTTTTTCCAGCAGGACAATGCTCCATGCCACACAGCCAGGTCAATCAAGGTGTGGATGGAGGACCACCAGATCAAGACCCTGTCATGGCCAGCCCAATCTCCAGACCTGAACCCCACTGAAAACCTCTGGAATGTGATCAAGAGGAAGATGGATGGTCACAAGCCATCAAACAAAGCCGAGCTGCTTGAATTTTTGCGCCAGGAGTGGCATAAAGTCACCCAACATCAATGTGAAAGACTGGTGGAGAGCATGCCAAGATGCATGAAAGCTGTGCTTGAAAATCAGGGTTATTCCACCAAATATTGATTTCTGAACTCTTCCTAAGTTAAAACATTAGTATTGTGTTGTTTAAAAATGAATATGAACTTATTTTCTTTGCATTATTCGAGGTCTGACAACACTGCATCTTTTTTGTTATTTTGACCAGTTGTCATTTTCTGCAAATAAATGCTCTAAATGACAATATTTTTATTTGGAATTTGGGAGAAATGTTGTCAGTAGTTTATAGAATAAAACAAAAATGTTCATTTTACCCAAACACATACCTATAAATAGTAAAACCAGAGAAACTGATAATTTTGCAGTGGTCTCTTAATTTTTTCCAGAGCTGTGTGTGTATATATATATATATATATATATATATATATATATATATATATATATATATATATATATATATATATATATTAACTATTGTTGATACACATATGGTCATAATCTTTTTAAAGTTATAATGATAGCTCAAAATGTTACTCACATACTTGTTTATAGAAGTGGAACCAAGATCCTAGCCTTTGACATGGTCAGGACTGAACTATTCAACCTTTTTTTCTGCAGTTGGCAAGCAAACCGAATAGTCCGTCTCTTACTCTTTAATTAAAATATGTCTCTACTTCTGAAGTGACAGGCCCTGGCTGAGTCTGCGTTTTTGATTTACTGAAGGTCTTTCCAGCCTTGCTTGTGAATATAAAAACACTAGCAAACATCTCTATAGTTTCAAATCATTCCTTAGATTTGTTGCTGCAGTCTACATACAAACAATTATTGCAAGTTTCCTTTTAAATATAATCATGTTTGTTTTTATATTTTTATCCTCATGTCCTGAGTGGCTCTTTTTTTGCTGGGGGGTTTCTGTCTCCATGTTTTCCATATTGCTGTGAGCTTCTGTGCTAATAAAAGCAACTCTCAGCTAAGTCTTCAGCAATACGACTTCTAACCCTTTGAGTAGTGAGTTCTGTCTTCTGCACGCGCTTGATTATTACGAACAAGCTGAAAGGTATATCTTTGTTCAGTATGTATGTAATGAATACCAATGAAATATAGACAAAAGAGAAATTTATTGATTACAATTAATTAAATAACTATTTACATACATCACATAGACAGATCTCAATACATTTTGTTAGTAGGCTTATTAGCAGTTTATTTACATTGCTATGAAAATATGTAAACAAATCATTTTTACCGTAAATAAAAAAAACAAATCAATATAAATTTTTATTTTGTCATAGGGAAATGTTTTAACTGAAAAACAACAGGTAGGCAGTAAATAATAAACAACTGGGTGGAACGACCACAACAACACATCCAGAGAGAGAGAGAGAGAGAGAGAGAGAGAGAGAGAGAGAGAGAGAGAGAGATGTATAAATCATATCGGGGTAAACAGGTGGTGGGGCCGGAGGGAGTGAGAGTGTCAATAATGCTTCAGCATATGACAATCATTGAAGCATGGAGCAATGCACAGAGCTGTGTTGCACTCCATGTGCAAAAATTATATGTCCTTCCTCTGCCTGGGCCTACAAGTAGTCTGGCTATAGAGGTGACACCTATACTGTGTACGACTGCCCTTTGCTGTTTGGGGTACGGGATGTGGAAAATGTCGATCGGTGAGCCTTGTGGGGTTGTCTGAGCTTGGGTGTCCTCCACAGGTTCTACCAGCTGCGAGATGAGGTTGTGTCTGAACTTGCTGAAAGTGTCTGTTTTTTTGGATGCAGTTTTGTGGAGGATGAAGGCGTTCAACAGGGCCATGTCAAGCAAGTGGAAGAATAACTTTTTGTACCACTTGAGAGACTTCCTTCCACAATCGACAAAACTAATTTGCATGTTCACCAAGCCCATTTTCTGGTTTTCTACAGCACACACTCCGGTTTCACCTCGTTATCCCTAGTGGCATGATCGACTTTGTTGGTCAGTTTCATCACAGGCCTATGCACAGGGACGAGGATATGCACATCTCTTTTGTCACGCCACTTCGCAGGCAGCAACTTGTCTGTGTGTAAAAACTGGACCTCGTCTTTTTCTAATTTTGTTTTGAACTGGGACATTCTTTTTCTGTTGGATCGCACTGTGCCACACACACAGGGGTCTTGGCTGTGCAGACACTCAAATAGGACTGGGCTGTTATACCAATTATCTGTGTAGACGTCGTGTCCTTTGCCCAGGTAAAGCTTCATGCGACTAAGGACAACCAAGATCTGTGTCATGAAGAAAATCAGTAGTGCCATCAATATAAACAATAAAATTCAAAATGTAGCTGGTCTTCACATCTCAGATGATGAACAATTTGATAGCGAAACAATGTCACTTTGAGGGAATGTACTGCTTGATTTCTTTCCACAGCATAAGCGACTCATCAATGCAAACATCTTGGAAAGGGTAGAAAACTTGGGTAAACTTCTCTTGGAGGACAGTTACAATTTATGTAAATTTTGTTCAGGGGGTCTACGATCTGTGCGGTGTTATCAGAAAAATGAAGGAGTAGAAGGAAGCAATTGAGAGAGAAAAGGGTAGAGAAGAAAGGAGTTGTCATAACAACATCAGACAACCAGTACTCTTTCTGGGATTTTTTTTCGGATCAAGCCCATGTACAGAATGGTAGCCTGAAAGATGTACATTTCAGACATTGTTATGTCCACCCACTTACAGAGCTTTGACATGACACCCAGCTGAGTGTTCTCTCTCAGTTTCTTGGCAAACTTATTTGATTCATGTGTAATATATGACACAGTCTCTTCATCAAAGAACAATCTGAAACAATCCGCATCGCTTGGGTCAGCAGGCAGTGAACAATCTTTGTCCAGGCCAGACTGTGAGGAATCAAACCTGAATTTCTTCAGAGTGAAGTCCCCAGGATTCCAGGTTCCCTGAACTTCACGTCATTTCTTCGCTTGATGTTAATGGTAAATCATTTTCACTTATTTCTTCACTGATACACTCACTGACATCAGATTCAGTGGAAGAATTGTATGTGTTTGAATTTATATCAGAATCTAAATTCAGTATTATTTCTAATACTTCTTTCTCACTGAGCAATATTTTACGGTTTATAGACATTGTTGACAATTTTGAGACAGGGTTTATTGTATGTAATTCAGTCAATATCTGGCAGAGGGCAGAAGAGACCAATAAAAGGTGTTACAGAAACCTATTGTTAAAATATCATGTGATCAGGGGTTTTGTAGGCTGAGTAATTCAAGTTTAAAATTGCAGAACGTACCTGTACGCCCATACTCTCTGGGGTATGTTTGTACTGCTCAAAGGGTTTTAAAAACAAAATAGAAACTGAAAGAATACTGTATTTGGAACAACTCATCTATTGATTTAACAACTCTCTTTTTGTTTTGTCAAGTTTAACTTCCCTTTTTCAAAGTTATACAGGTTTTAATACGCTCATATATTGTATATACAGTAGGCAAACTCTCAGCCGCAATAGCAATTTTCCAGTAAGATTGTAAAAAGGAAAAGAAACTCATGCTTACTCATGGTAGTGAGGAAGGATTCATTAGGGGCTGTCTATATGAATACAACTCAAGTGGTGCCTAAGACAAAACAAAAGTGTAGAGTTAACCACGGGAGCAGAATTCCAGTAATAGAAAAACAATATGCTACATACGCCTCCTTTAAATTCTGCTTCCTGCAACTATAATGAAACACGATCATTTCAACCATTCCTTTCAGAAAATGTCCCCAAGCTCCCATGTTCTCTCCTCTCTATTCCTTTGCCTATCTGAGCAGTTTTTTTAAATTATTATTTCTCTTATCAGTGAACAGAGTAGCGAGGCCCAGTAAATTACACTGTCATACTGACGGTGGGGACTGAAGCTCAGGTAAATATATGCCAGACTGTTATTTCTCTTCTCTTCAGATAACGTTTAGATGGAAATAGCCTACAAGCCTGAGAGGAATGCAGAAAGAAAGAAGAAGAAAAAGAAGAGCTATCTGAGATAGAATGCTGGTGAATGTGTTGATGTGGTTCTTTCATTGCTTTGATTCTGAACAAAGTATAACCCAAAATAATATTTTAAAGTGTATCATACACTGAAGTGGTAGGGCATGTACCCTGAATGTGTATATAACAAAACATAGAACAAAAAATGAAATGTGAACAAAAACCAGCATTGAAGCTATAGATGCATACACTTTCTATTAGTTTTACTGATGAAAAGGTATACTCTGATGCAGTGTAACAAATATTGCTTTACCAGACAATCACTACTGGAACTTAACTGAGAAAAGCATTTAATACAACTGTGTACATACATCTCTGATAGTTTTTTTTTTTGTTTGTTTTTAAGGAAACTCGAATGCTTAAAAAAACATTCACTTTTGGACTCCAAATGATCAGGCTTTGGCACTATTGTGCAATGGTAATATAATTGTTATTTACCAAGGCAAACTAGTAGAGGGTAAATGGTAGCACAAGGGTAAATGGTCGCACATAGGGCAACACTGAAAGTGCTTCAGATTCCTGCAGGTGTCGGTAATGCAAGAGTGGTGTTTGGGCTTGTCTTTACTGGCTTTTCTGAAAGTTTTCATGACTGACAGGAAGACATTACTGCCGGTCTTAAACTCACTGTCAAGAGCGAATGAATCTGAATCAACAATCTCCCTCTCGACCTGTTAGAGCACTGCACAGCAGGAATTGCGTGCCCCGTACTGAATGGTTGGGCAGTTCATTCCGGGGGCAGTCGCAAGCCAGCCATTCAGGAAAGGGACGGCATCATGGTGCCAGGAGTCATCGCCCTAGTACAGTGAGCAAAGTTTCATTCATGAATTGGAGGAGACGTGATTGAACAAGCTATCGGAAGGGGTGGGGCTATAGGTACTTTAGGGGGACATGACGTTGTAATTGGTTCCTTGGTTGTGGTTGATGGGAGGAAATGAGGACTGTTTTGGGGAAACTGAGTTAAGTGTGCGCTTTGTTTGCAACCATGTGTGTTTTGTTTTTGGCAGACTTGATTAAGCATGGAGCTGGGAGCTGCAGCCTTGGGCCAGCGATTCACTTGGACTTCACTCCACCTGCACTGAACCAGCATCATTGTTCCAGCACTGCACCTACACTAAGAGCACGCACTGTCTGGAGACGTGTCTGTCTGTGTTGTGTCTGTGTTTTTGTATTTATTATTTCAGGACTGTAACCCCTCATTTTGGCGCTGGCGATACCCATTGTTGGGTAGAACCAGCTTTATTATTTAATGATCAGTGAAAGCGGTTAAGGAAAATTAAATTAATAACTTGAATGGGGAACTCTGTGTTTGTCCTTGTTTGGAGCACCTGCAACACCCTCTCACTACACAGAGCAACCCACATGTTCACAAGATGTTAAACCTTCTACTGTTAAACAATCTATTTGTTCCAGCTCTCAGCTTAAAAAAGCTAGAGACTGAATGCTGGTTGCCAGTTGAAATTCTTGCACGGGCTTAAAATTCCTTCAGAATGTGTTGAGGTTTTCTGAACTTATTTAACTGAAATTAATGTCCACATTTTTTTCTTTTAGTCAGTGTGACCAACTGGAGAAATTACAGGGTCAGGGCATGAGAATTAATCAAAATCAAAACACTATCTGGTTAGAGACAGGGACTCCACAGCTCACCTGCATTCCCAGCTTTTAAACAAAAACAATGGTTAATTTCTTTTTAATCCTCGCCCTCCACGTCTCACTCTCTCCCACTCCTGTTCATAAATTCGAACACCATCCCCGAAGTACAATAAAAGAGTTCCCTTTGTACTCAAAACTCCGCCCCTGAGCACGCAGCTATAGGAGAGAGGTTGTTTTCGTATGTCAATATCTGTATTGCTGAAGAAAGAGAAGGACCCCTCTTTCTGAGCTAGTTATCGTCTTCTATCGCTGATAAACGTAGACGTTAAATTATACGGCAAGGTGCTCTCTCATAGACTCCATGAACATTGAAGCCCCATGTGCGGTCCTTTTACTAGACCAGTGGTCTTCATTGCGAAGCCCCCCATAATCCTATATTTGCTCCTTCAAATCAACTTTCATTGATAAAGATTTGTTTAAATTATAAATAAAAAAGGGAATTCATAACCTTATGCAGTTGAGCTAGAAATAGAAACCGAAATGAACTCTGGAAGTTGTATTTTACTCACCTCCCGCTTAAGTATTATAAGTACATGACTGGGAGGTGAGTAAAATACAACTCCCAGAATGCATTTAAGTTTCTGTTTCTTGCTCAGTGTCACAAGGCGCAAATGGTTTCAGCAAGACAGAATTCATCAGTAACTTGTCCAGTTGACGAAAAAAAAAATAGATAAAAACCATTAAAGCAACCTGCATAATGAACCCGCTACGAGTACACCAGTTGCTGAAAATGAGGGGTCTGTGAACGAAACTGAAGCTGGAACTACTGTAAAATGGAGGAATGTTTGGGCAGTTCAGGATGAGCACCATAAGTTTCAGGAGAGATGGACAAATGACTTTTTCTTTATTTTAAACAAGGAATCTGAAAAACCAGTTTGTTTGATGTGCCAGAAAACCATCTCAGTATTAAAAACTAGCAATTTGGAGCGACATTATTTGACTGTGCATGGGGAACTGAAAAATACCCACCTGGTAGTTCCATTCGGAAAAGCAAAATCAACCAGCTAGTCAGCTCATTGAAAAAACAACAGAAAGTGTTAAAAACTGTTAGCTTGGTTGCAGAATGTCTGACAGAGGCATTCTTTGAAATTGCATGGATATTAGCACACCACAGAAAGATGTAGAAGTTTTAAAGGAATGTTTTATGGCTTCTGCAGAAATTTTATTTCCCCAACAGAAATGAGATACTAAAACAAATTAGGGGCTACAGTTATCTGATACTACGGTGATGAGGAGGGTTGAAGCCATTGGCCAACACATCCGTCAACGTCATTTCAGATGTTTCGACAGCTTCTTGTTAAAGTCTTGCTCTTGACGAGAGTACTGACATATGCAATGTATCACAATTATATGTGTGGGCTTGTTTCCACAAAGACTTATGCTTCTGTGAAGAACTTCTCGGTTTGATGCCAATGAAAACGCAAACAAGGGGTGAAGATATTATGAAAGCACTTCAATTTTTTTTTTGATCGGACTGGCCTTTCTTAGAAGAAACTCATATCTGTATGTACTGACAGTGCCCCAAGTATGAGAGGCAAAGAAAAAACAAAAGATAATGCAGATAAAGATAATGATTGTCACCAAGATTGTGAATTCCATTGTTTCAAAAGCCCTGAACCACCGGCAGTTCAGAAAATAACTGAGGAGTATGAAACAGAGTACAGTGATCTGCTTATGCATAACGAAGTCAGGTGGCTTTCTCGCGATTGGGTGCTGGAAGGATTTCTCAGCCTGCTCCTTGTAATTCGCAACTTCCTTGAAAGTAAGGGAAACGAAGAAAAGGAACTTGATGATCCAGGCTAATAAAGCTAATTACTGACATTACAAGCTCACTCAGTGTTCTCAACCTAGAATTACAAGGCAAGCAAAAAATGCCAAGTGATATGTCAAGTGACATGACAGTTATAATGGCATTTCAGTGCCAAATAAGAACATTATTTGTTCCTATCTTACAAAGTGCTACCTTGCTGCATTTTCCAAAATTGAAGTCACTCACATCAGAAAATACAGGCCTACTGAATCATTATAGAGCTGATTTTTCTGTACTTCTTTTGGACAAACTACAGAAGGAATTTCAGTCCAGATTTGAAGATATCATGGGTCTTAAAGAACTCTTTTGTTTTGTTGAGAACAGTTTTCATTGCAAGTGTTTCATCTGTGTCACCTGCTCTCACAGATCTAGGAGCAGACCAAGCAGCAGTGGAAAATAAAATAGTGGAGCTCCAGTCAGATGACATTTTGAAAGCAGAGCTGAGACAAGGAGTTTATGATTTTTGGAATGTTGTCTCTGATTTGCGCTATCCAATTCTGAGACAAAGTGCTCAAAAAGTCATTTTTTTGTTAACGCATAACACCTGTGACTCTACTAAAAAAGCATGTGCTAGCTCACATGAGTAAAACTAATGTTTTATTTACACCGTACAAAGGAATTGGATTTTATAATGGGGGTTACTGCCCCCGACATATCAATTCAATTTCCTTATACCTAGCACGTTAATCACACATACCTTTCAGTACAAACTATAGAAATAGATCAAGAGGAATAATGAAAACTGCAAGGTACTGTAGGAAAAGTACAGTAGTACCAGTATCTGAAGAGAACTGTAAACTTTTCTGTCCACAAAATGGGAATGCTCACCATGGCCTGCATTAAATTACATTTTGCCATAGCTAAACTTTGTAATGGCTATATGTGACAGAGTGTGAATGAATACAAGTCATAAATCTCCCTCCCGACCTGTGAAGGTGCTGTACAACAGGAACAGTGTGCCCCGGGTTGGATGGTTTGGCAGTTCATTCCAGGGAAGGTTGGAAGCAGGACACCTAGAAAGGGGGTGGAGTCACAATAACAGAAGAATCAGGGGATGTGGAGAAGTGATCTGCTCCTTTGTTATGGTTACGAAAGGACCAGCAAAGGAGTACTGTGTAGTAAAGAGAAACCGTGACTTTTTGTGTGTTGTTTTGTCTTTCTATTAAACTGTTATGTTTGTCGTTTATAAAAGGCTAATATCCGGGCGCTATAGCTAACAACCAGCAAACAAACCCCGACTACACTTCACCATTGTGCATGATAAACCTCTAATTCACTACTTGAACTAAGAGCACTCACTCTGGACTTGTGACCGTGTTTGTGTTTGTGCGTGTGTTGTTTGCATCTATTGTTTTCAGGACTGAACCCCGTGGTTTAATTGTGCCATACACATTGCTGTGTAAAGCCAGTTATTATTATTTAAGAATTGCGAGCACACAACTCAGTCAAATAAAGAGCTGTTTAACCGTGAACTATGTTTCAAATCATTCCTGAGCACTGCATCACCTCTACATCTGCGCACTGCAAACCACATCGCCACACTATACCATAATTTTTATTTAATCCAGGCACATGCAATCATTATAAAAGAGCTAAAATAACACATGGCTGCTGTAATTGAAATGTGTTGTTAAGGATTTCTGTGATGACTGTAGTTGGGCTGTGATGTGTGTGTGTGTGTGTGTGTGTGTGTGTGTGTGTGTGTGTGTGTGTGTGTGTGTGTGTGTGTGTGTGTGTGTAATTTGTGCCACCCTAAGACCCACTTAAAATTAGGTCCTGAACAGGGGTTGGGTATGTACATTTTAAATAACCTTAAAATAACATACAAAAAAAAAAAAATGTTGTTGACTTGTCAAAGACTATCTAAAAAAAATGTGGCATACATATATACATACATTTTTTCACATTTTTTATATATCTGGAGAACCAATTATCCAATGAAAAATGTTTATTATGGTTCATTATTTATTTATGGGCATCCATCTGTATGTCACATTTATTTGTGCATATTTCTAGAGAACTCCTTATCCAATTGTAATGGAACTTGGTATTAACGTTAACAGCTCTATGTCTTTCTCACGTGTTTACAATAATTTGGAGAATTCTTATCAAGTTGTGATTAAACATGTCTTATTCAATGCTAATTTGTACATGCTCTTGATATATGTTATCAACGTTTTTATCATGCTGATCTCTCTAATTTCATGTAGGGGATGTTACAGACATACTTATTATTGTCGTCGTTTGTTTTTGTAGTTTTTTTTTTCTTCGCTCTACCATCAGCACTAGTAATAAGAGCAATATTGTTCTCAAATACAATTACTGCCTACATTCAGGTCTTAAATTCCCCAAACTAATGGACTGTTCAGGAGCATTTGGAATGGATCACTAGAGGAAATTTGGTAACCACAGTATACGCAAAAGCGGCCTCAATGAAAATCAATTTACAAGCCTGCAGATCTCCAAGAGTAATGACTTGAAACATACTCAATCTGCACTGTGAAACTGTAGGGTGTTCCAGCATCTAGGCATCTGTGAAATCACATTCCGCCAGTGATAAAACCTCATCCAGGAGTAAGATTGCAAATCAAGTTTAATATACATTAAAGAGCCTTTCTACCCTATAAGTGTTGGGTTCGAGTCATGTCTGGCGTAGTTTGTATATTATGGTTCGGGCTCAGGTCTGGAAGGGTCAGGTTAGTGTTATCACTAAGTGGATTATAGCATTTTTAATTTTAAGTGAGTATTATTTTTTATTCCTTTGTGTGCAAGTGCTTCCTAAAACTCACTTCCTGCTTCAAGATTTTTGAAAAACCATTCGCCATGCACCATAGGTTCTTTGAGAAATTACCTCTCTTAATATCTCACAAACTTATCCGCTTCTTCGTTTTGTGCAGCCTGTCAAATGCGGTGTCGCCGGGCTTTACTAAGTAACCACAGGATATAATTAATTTCTACTGAAATGGTAGAAATGACTGCTTCCTAACATAATTTGTCAATGCATCAACTGGAGGGGGGCATGCCTTGATTTAGTCTTTTCAAATAACAAAGACAGAATAACTAAAACAGAAGTGAGAGAACCATTGACTTTTTCGACCTGAAAAAAGAAACAAGGAGAAACAAGGACAAATGCAGATTAAACAAAGGGGCATTCCGAACAGAAAATAGAGGCACTTTTTTACACAGAGAATTGTGGAAGTCTGAAACCAGCTCCCCAGTAATGTTGTTGAAGCTGACACCCTGGGATCCTTCAAGAAGCTGTTTGATGAGATTTGGGGTCAATAACCTACTAACAACCAAAGGAGCAAGATGGGTCAAATGGCCTTCTCTCGTTTGTAACCTTTCTTATGTTCTTATATCTAAGCCTGTAATGTTCTTTACTGTGGAAAATCATGTTTATTTACACATCTGTCAGTTATCATATATGGCTAGTAAACACGGAATAGTGTTAATTTATAAATATTGAAAGAAGTTCAAGAGCAAACATTTCAAATACAATGTTGAAATGTTGAACTTGACAATGTTTTTGATAATAAATTATATACCAAACTATTTTTTATCAGGTTTCTTTCCTCTGACTAGGTACAAGAAATACTGCCAAAAGGGGTTTGACACTTTACAACATGATGGCTTACTTCAGACCTGTGCTGTACTATGCACCATGCTTGACTGAAACTAAATGGAAAGCTGGGCTCTTCATCCTTTTCTACCCTACTGAGCTGATGTAGGACACAAAAACAGGACCAAAAATTTATGTATGTACAGTTGTAGTCAAAAGTTTACATACCCCAACTGACATTTATATAATTTCTAGAAATTTCTCAAAAACAAATAATTGTAGGAAAAACCTTTTGTGGATGTGAAAAAAAGAAACAATTATTTATTTCAGTATTTTTTTATTTTTTTTTGGTAAAACTCAAAAAATGCTAATTCAAAAGTATTCATAAGAAAGAAGCTGAAATTAAAAGCCAGTTGAGGCACCTTTAGCAGTAATAATCTCTTTTAAACAATTCGTATATTTGTCGATGTGCTTTGAGCATGATTCTTTAGTTATTTTTGACCATTCTTCAATGCAAATTTGTTCAGTTAATTCAAATTCCGAGGACTTCTCTTGTGCACAGCCTTCTTCAACTCAAACCAAATATTAATCGGATTGACTAGGCTGTTCCAGAACCTTGATTTTCTTCTTCTTTAACCATTCTGAAGTAGATTTAGTTGTCTGTTTTGGATTGTTTTTGTTGGAATGTCCAGTTGCGCTTTAAACAAAGTTTTGTAGTGGAGGGTTTCAAATGATTGACCAATATCTTTTGGTATGCTATGGAATTCATTTTACCATGTATTGGAACAAAATTTACTATGCAATTACAGGAAAAACAGCCCCATAGAAGGATATTACCATCTCCATGCTTGATAGTAGGTATGTACGGTGGCGGCCGTTTCAGCCCCGTACCTCTGCCTGTGTGCTTCCTGGATGATGACTTCAATACCAACGCCCCTAAAAGTAATCCTTGCGACACATGGTTTATTTAAATTTCCAGACTGAATGCAGTAGGGATTCAAGGAAATGCATGCACATGGATTAGGGAGCATTTAACATATAGAAAACAGAAAGTACTGATTAGAGGAGAAACCTCAAAATGGAGCGAGATAACCAGTGGAGTACTACAGGGTATTAGGTTATCTGCTTTTTCTAATCTACTTTAATGACTTTGATTCTGGTATAGTAAGCAAACTTGATAAAGTTGCAGACAGCACAAAAATAGAAGGAGTGGCAAACACTGTTGCAACAGCAAAGATCATTCGAAATGATCTAGACAGCATTCACAACTGGGCAGGCACAAGGCAAATGAGATATAATATAGAAAAGTGTAAGGTACTGCACGCAGGCAATAAAAATGTCCATTACAAATACCATATGGGATATACTGAAATTGAAGAAGAAATCTATGATAAAGATCTAGACGTTTATCTTGACTCAGAAAGGTCTTCATCTAGACAATGTGGGGAAGCTATAAAAAAGGTCAACAAAACGCTCGGATATATAGTGAAAAGTGTTGAATTTAAATCAAGGGAAGTAATGTTAAAACTTTACAATGCATTAGTAAGACCTCATCTAAAATATTGTATTCAGTTCTAGTCACCTCGCTACAAAAAAGACATTGCTGCTTAGAAAGAGTGCAAAGAAGAGCAACCACAATTATTGCTGGCTTAAAAGGCATGTCATATGCAGACAGGCTACAAGAATCAAATCTATTCAGTTTTGAACAAAGAAGACTACGCAGCGATCTGATTCAAGCATTCAAAAGGCCCAAGGGACTTTTTCGACCTGAAAAATGAAACAAGGAGAAACAAGGACAAATGCAGATTAAACAAAGGGGCATTCAGAACAGAAAATAGGAGGCACTTTTTTACACAGAGAATTGTGGAAGTCCGGAACCAACTCCCCAGTAATGTTGTTGAAGCTGACACCCTGGGATCCTTCAAGAAGCTGTAACGACTATCAGCTTGACCAAGTAGCTTGATTTCTGTTTCCTAAGAGTGGCTTTTTCCTTGGCCTGCAGCCATTGAGACCTTCACCATGCAATACTCGACCTATGGTTGAAATTTAAACCCCAGTCCCATTTGCATTTGGCAGTCAATCTCAGATTGTTAATAATCTTCCTCACAATTCTTCTACTTGTTCTTGTTTAAAGAACCTTCTTTCTTCAAGACCGAGGGAGTGTTGTGACAGTACCATGAGTCTTCTACTTCTTGATAATAGAAACAATAGTTGAAATTGGGATACTCATATGCTTGCAAATCCTCTTGTATCCTTCTTCAGTTTTATGACAATAAATAAGTTTTTGCCTAAGGTCTTCAGATAGCGCTTTACTTTTTCCCATATTGACAGCAATCATCCTGTGCCTAACCCTTTCATACTCTCTAAGAATATTGACCTACAATCAGGCATTTTTTAGAATAAGGTTCTGCATTATCATAGTGAAATTTCTAGCACTTTGTAGTACTATACTATCATATCATCAAAGGATATGAATACTTTTGAATTAGCATTTTCTGAGTTTTGCTAAAAAAATTGCTGAAATAAATAATTGTAGACATTATTTCTTGTAACTTTTTTTCCTCATCCACAAAAGCAAAACTTTTGCTATAAAAGATTTTCCCTAAAATTCTTTGTTTTCGAGATATTTTTAGAAATTATAAAGTTTGGTTCCTAGTAGATGATTGATCTAAATACTACAGATTAGTCTATTTGACTATCTCCAGGACCACAATGCCCGTTTGGTTCTGTGATAACCAGAACTGGACACAATACTCTGTCTCACCTGTGCATTATTCACTTGGAACACTTCCAATCAGTTGCAGTCCAGGATTTTAATTCAACCACGTCCTAAGATATTAAATGGAACAGGTCAGAGTCTTTTTCAAAACACGTCCTTTGGCATGTCCTGGATTGGAACGAACAGAAAGAGCCACAAGTGATGACCACAGTCTAAAATATGTAGAATTGTTGCTTTACATCAGTGTCTTTGCTAATTCATAAAGGGTAATTTTATAGGGCCAGACTGCTTAGCTTCTGAAGTTTCCCCCTTTAAACATATAACAAATGAGATATTATGAAAATGTATACAATACAGGGTGATTCATTATCTGCACAACCTTGTCGGAGGAGGAAGGTACGTTAAGTGAGATGCAAAGGAAAAATGCTTGACAATACACTGGACTGACGCGCCCACCTAAACGTGTAAATTCCTTGTTTAGTTCACTAATAATAAACGTTTTTAGAAAATCCATGAACTCTAAACTAACATTAAGCAGCAGATAAATTCACTCTGTGAAAGTCATTTTGTCAATATTCTGAAAGTCATTTTGCTTCATTATTAAATAACCTTCATGCAAACACTGGCTGTCAATTTTTTTTTTTTTTCCACTCTTGGGTGCCAGCACCAGTAAGCGCTTGTTAAAAAAACTACAGAGTCCACAATGCACCTGACCAGAATCAATTTCCTGTCAAATAAACACTCAGTGGCTTTCTTGTTTAACATGATGCAGAAGTTTAGCATTATAAAATAAAGTCTCTATGTGGAACAGGAGACGGTATAGAGTTGTTGTTTTAGATTCCTAGTTTGCTTGTGTAAGTTATCTATAAATTTGCTGAATGTTCAATAAAAGTGAAACTTAAATCGTCAGTTGGCATGTACAATCATGCTTTTGAAAGTTTTTTTTTTTTTTTTAAATACATTTCAGTATCAATATTCAATATTCTATTTCTTGGCAAGGACCCAGGCCATTGTTTAAATGGTGCTGTTCAGTTTACTACAGGTAGTTTACACATTTATAAAAAAAATGTAAAAAATGTACTAGCCATATCTGAGACGTGTCGCTTGGTAACCAGAGGGTTATCCAGATATAAAGAGACTGGGTGCCTACAGTTCCTCAGTACTTACATCCTCTACTGAGTGAATTATCGATCACCATGTATAAAGCACCCTTTAAAGTTATCTTGGTTTTGCTGTGTGCGTTGAAATATCAAATAATAAACCATACATTTTTGGTGAACAAAAAAACAAACATCCCAGGGGATATAATGTTAGGGGAATGGTATATCTGATCAAGTGGTTAGTAAGCATTAAATAAAATGGATATGTGAAAAACATCTATATCTTTATGAGGTTAATAAAGAGGATAATAAACTGTGGCAGTGTAACATTTCATTTTAATCGATTGAGAGAGAATGGTAGAATACAGCTGTGTGCCAACTGTGGAGACACAGTCTCAAAGTAATTTTAGGTCACACGTCAAAGTGAAGGCACTGGTAGATTTTACCCAAGGGGTTTCCATAACACTGAAAGTATGGTGTCGGTATCTGAAATGTTTTATGAGACATTAGCAGTTAATAAGCTACAACAGGTTTACAAAAACATATAATCTCCCCTTGCATATGCTAAAATAGATTTTAAAAAATTCATAAAAAATCACTTCAAGTCCAGAGATGCCATGTCTGCATATGCATGTATGATTTATTTTATTCAGCAAAGACAACCTTGTGTTAAATAGTCACCTTTATTATAATACTAAATCTTACAGATTTCCAAAAACATTGAACCCAAACAATGGGTGAATAAAAATAAAAATACAAATAGTTGGAGCACAGCCTCATCCCTCCGGAGCATCCCGGTGCCACCTGCTAAAAAACAAACAATAAAATAATAAATCTATGAGACTTGTTCATCCCGGTGAACAAAAATGATTAGGCAGAGGAGCATAGTATACCCCCCCTCAGAACGAGGCTGGGAGTGAGGTGATGGTAGTTGGAGAGGAGGTGCTACCTCGAAAGCACGGTAAGACTCTCAAACACGAAAGCACGGTTAAGACTGAGTTTGTGATTATATATATATATATATATATATATATATATATATATATATATATATATATATATATATATATATATATATACAATACACACACACACACCAATGTGTAGAGAGGTGGGTATAAAGGTGAATAGACGTGCAGGAATATATATGATTTTATTATATCAGTTTCACACAAATAACTACACAAATGAGTGTGTTGGAGTCCACGACCAATAACATAAACACGACGGTTCCACACAAAGTACTATGGATGGTCACCAGTTGGGTGACGTGCAGTGCAGGCGGTGCATATGTGAACAGGTGTAAAGGTGAAGCAGTGCAGGAATAGTCCCAGGCGATTTGTAATCCAGTTTGAAAAGTGTTTTATTTATATTCCAGGTCTGGCGACCAAATAATAAACCCTGGCAATACAACACAATACAACAATGTGTTAGAGTCCAAACAATAAACACAAATTATCTGCCCCACAAAATACTAGACATGGTCACCAGTCCTGGGTGCGTGCAGTGGTGCTTGTGGTGGGTGATAAAAAGGTTTATTTCTGTGACTATTGGTGCAGTGCTGATCCAGCTTGTGCTGGCCCAAGGTGAAAGCCCTGGATATGTGTTAGCTGTCTGGTGGTTTAACAAACACAGACAGTTACTAACAGACAATACAAACAAACCCAACACTCACGAATATTCTTTTCAGCGGTCCTTTATTTCAAAAGCAACAACTACTGTGGCCAGCTTTTACGTCCTTTATTTCAAAAGCAACAACTACTGTGGCTCTCACAGTCCTTCCAGGTCAATACACAAACCCAAGAGAAGGAAAAGATTAACGATTCTCTGGCCACTTTATGCTATCACGCATGACCCCTTGATAAGCGATTGCAGCTGCCTCTATTGCCTGTAGCTGCTACCTCGTTTACCTTCCAGGTCAATAATATTCCTGCAAGAGAGTCTCACTTCTTCAAGGCTGACCGACTTCCCGACCTCGCAAATGAACTGTCAGGCCAGCACGTCCAAAGCCTTCCTATTTCGCTACTTAGCACCCTCACAGGTCGGGAGGGAGATTTATAACCACAACTCATTATATTTCCGTCACAACACCTTATAGGTTAATTGGAACTTTCTGGTAATAGGCTTGTAGATTAACCAATGAATGTAGCAGGCACTTGTACTACAGATTTCCTGCCTGAAACCTTGCAAGCTTTCTATTATTAATAATACAAAAAACGAAATCCCAGCATAGTGTGTGTAGTAACAGCATGAACAATGGGGCAGTGGAAGCCAAATGAAAGGATAATGTCCTTTTTTCTGCATAAACTTCAGGGTTTCTGATTAATAGTCCATGTTTGTAATTGGTGAAGGAGTAACTATTCAAGGGAAGGATTTTTATTAAATATTCTGAGTAAACTGATGCTCAGCTTTCTTTACAAAACAACTCCAGCAGGGGGGAAAGTAAGTCAACGCCATGGTAACACTCAGTACAGTGAGACAAGTCCCGTTAATTATTTTGTAATTGTTTTCTTCCTCTCAACAATGACACAAAACATAGGTTTGAAGACAGGAAAGGGAGACAGGAGTATAGAGATTTATCGATGACATTGTTCCCCAATAGGGCTCATTAGTGTAAAAAATAGGGAGTTACAATCAGGGTACCAATCTACCATTATAACTACTGCCCTTGGGCTACCATTACCCCTTTGCAGTGGACATTGCCATTGACGATTATTTGGTAAGGGGTACCCACAAAATAACAATGAAAAGAGAAGTATTTATGGGCTTTAAGTTTAGGGAAAGGGTGAACGGATATTTGTATAAAAAAATGGCCATCTCTCGTTGGTTAAATTAGAAGAGAATATTTACTTTGAGCTGGCATCGTGAAATACCGGGTGGCTGATTCTCCACTTGGTTATTCCAGATTCCATTGTTATGCCTGGTAAGGTTCTCTCAACACAACTCATCCCTGTCCTGGAGGGATCATGCATATCCCATAGACTGTATTGAACATTTTGGATCACACCAGGCTGGATTCAATTACAGTTAAGAAGCTTCACAACAGCGTAGCTGTAATAATTGAATTGGAGAATGATGAGTCAGAAAGGAAAAGGGTCTACAAGATGGGAATTTTGTCTACAAATGATGGCCAAAAATTATTTACTATAGAAGCTGCTTCAACTTTTAATGGAACTACCACAGAGTGTATTTTCAGGCACATGCAGGCATTTATGTGTCTATTGTCACATTGTTATTCTTTACATGAGTTTCGAGTAGCATTTTTTTGCTATTTTTTTATTTTTTTTTGGCCTCAATGTCACCTTTAAAAAATTTAAAAATTACATTTATCATCTCATAATGCTAAACAACATACACAAGACATTGATGCTAAGTAGGAAAAATGCCATTAAAATTAGTAACATTAGGCAAATATACCTTATGGTAATTCCATGAAAGGTGTATATGCAGTTTGTTAGAATAATATTTATATTGCATGTATCTTTTTATAGTGCACGAAAGATTTAGATTATAACAAGCTTCGTTACACACATTATTGAACACTCATAAAAATACAGAGTCCATCAGTTTAGCCTGAGGGCAGCCTGCGACTGGAGGAAATCAAAGAGACGTTGTTTAACATTCCTTCCATGCACCATTCCCCTCCATATGTCACAAGACAAATCATCAGCTAAAAGACCACAACAGAAAAGCAAACATATCTCATTACATTGAATTGCTGCTGTGGTTTTTGTTACACATGAATAGAGACGGTAAAAGAGAGCCCTTTATCCTGTACTGTGCTAAAACAGACTGACTTAGTATGAAGGTGGAGTGGACCGCAAGCTTTTAGCTGTAACAGTGTTTGAGAATAGAGTCTTATAATGAGAGTGGAGTAGAAGGGCTCAGAAAAAAAGGAAACTGCCAACAGCCTAAGGGGGCCACACTCAAACTAGTATGCATTTCAGCTCCGTTTGAAATCCGTAATACCAACGATGCAGTGGACCTATGACTGTATAGCATTACAAGATCACTCAGGTCCACAAGATCATTATTTTATAAATTCAACACTGGAATATGTTCAAAGCTTCAGGTACATTGGAAGCATTTTGAAAGTGACATTGCCATACCATGTACATCTTATCCTGCACACAGATATCACCCCCTGCCTAGAACACCACACTTAAAGAGTAAGTAGCGGGTTGTTGCTACAACTGTTTAGATAATGTACCTTGTAAAATGTAATGTAATTATACTGTATTTAATGTAATGTAAATACAGTATAATTGTAAATCTCGAAAAACTACTCACTTCTAAATCTTTTCTGGTCATTTTTGTATTACTTTAGTATAAATACATGTTAATTTGGATTCATATGTTATTTTTTTCTGACTTTATGTGAACGAAAAGACACACATCTGCCCGTTTTCCCATTGGAAATAGTGATATTTTTAAATATCACTGTCCTGGTCACAAAAGCAAAGTTTGTGGGGAATAATAGCCATTTTCTATACTTCTGAGGTATAAGCAATTAGGAAATAACACTTACTACCCAGGAACAAAAAAAAAAAAAAAAAATTGTTACACGGTGTAATCCACTTGTGCTCTGCCCTTTATCTTTCAGATGTCACGTTCAATACAAAACTTTATAATAAATGGAAACTTGCACTTTATTTTGAACAAGTGGGAAACTTTAAAACATTTAAAAAGTGTTTTTATTGTTTTTCTTCCCCCAAATGACATTGCACTTTAAAATAGCCATTTTATGAGCGGTATAAACCACTTGGCTTCACCTCGGGCCTAATCACCACCCAGGTGTGTATATATTTCATGGCATTCCTGGCAATGATGTGAATCTGTGAAAGCAACATACACGTGCAGTATCTATGGTTGCCACCTGTAACAGGGAGAGATCTGTGCTTACTCTGCTGGCGTGTTCACGGGCTGCAGGAAGAGGACGGCAGTCGCCCAACAACCGCCTGTGAGTCATGGCAGTGACAAGGGGAGGTGGGAAAGTGGGTGTGTGGACTTTCCCCCTCTCTGAATGGCTGAGAGGCGGGTCTTGGGTGATTGTTGGTCCTATAAAATAACGCTCTGTTGTTTCCTCAGGTCTGCCCACTTAGACGCGCCAAGAGTGCGGAAGCTTTGATTCAGGACCGTGAATCAGCCGGGAGAAAAATAAAGATTCACAGCAAGACAGAGAGAGAGAGCGAGGAATCCTTGGGCAGACTCCGGCGTATTGTAAAAGAGCAGGCTAGATGGCCGATAGAATAGGACGGTGATCCGGGTCGTGCGGGTAGCGACGACCGGGATAACGCTGCCGAGTGCAGCACCTTTTATTTGTAGTTTTATTACTGTTTTATTTTCCCTTGTTCTTTTCGCCTTCTGTTTTCATTATTATTTCTTTGAGCACCTGCAAGTGCAATTGCTGTTCGTGTACCAGCTGTGGTATTTCCGTGGTGCTGTCTATCATCGTTGATAGGCAGCCCACGGTCAACAGTGCCCTCTGCCGGAGAAAAATAAGAACCGGTCCAAAATAAAACTGGGCACCTGTGTGGTGTTTCTGTCTGTCTCCTGGTAAGTGAATTACCCACACCCCTTCCACACAACCTTTTCCATGTATTTCTCAGTCAGCCTAGGTTTATCAAAACTGCAGTATACAGTAATACAGTTCAGCACAATACCACCAGATCTCAGTACAAATCAATAATCATGCTCTTGATATTTCTATCAATCAAACTTGCAAGCAAGAGAAATAGTAGCTATATCATGGTATATTAGAGCTAATCTATACCTGAGACAAGTAGCTGTGGTGATGATTAATGGAGTGGTAAATCAATACAATTTCTGAAGCGACGATGCTGCCTGTTTGTATTTTCACAAATAATGTTTCCAGACAGTCACCATAGAGCCCGTTTTTGACTGTCAGAATTATTATACAGCCGTTATGTAATGGCAAATTTCGTGCACCAAGCCCGCCCCCCCCCCCCCCCCCCATAATAAATATTAAGAAACGTTATTAATACATGTTACAAATTAAAACAATGAACAACACTATCAGTTGTGTGTCGGTAAAAAGACAAAGTGAGTCCAAATGTACTCAAAATTGGCTCAGGTTTTTGAACGTTGCAAATGGCTACGGCTAAATATTTAAATATACATACACACATATGTGGTTTAATTACCATTATATATCATAAGTAAACCATATTTTACTGTAAAGGTTATGTATTTAATTACACAGAGTAACTGGTTATAGAATCTATATCACTGCAGCAACTTGGGAGAAGAAAGCCTTCTAATGGAGCTGCAGTATACGGTTTGTCATTCTTATATGGCCCTTAATTTTAAGATACAAGTAATTGAAAATGATTATTAATTGCACGTGGCAATGTGCCCCACCCATGTGTTTATTTGTGTGTTGTGTGTGGTGTGTCTATGTTGGTGTTTATGTATAAAGTGCACAGATTAAAATATGGGTTATAAGCACAGGTGATGTAAAGTGTCATTTATATTTTGGCACGAAGATTGCACAAATCACTTCATGTGTAAAGTAAAAGGGTATTGGTATGTGACCACGGGATTGCACAGATTAGTTCACGTGCTGGGATTCAAGTGAATAATTAATTAGTAATTGAATCCCAGCACAATTGTATATAGAGATGCACGAAGCAGTGCTGTGTGTTCATTTCTGGTCTTAATTCTGCATTTAGTTTTTTCAAGCAAATTGGCTTCATCACTCACTACCATTCTCATATTCATTTTGACATCTGACACATTCTTTCCCTTGTCCAGCGCTTCATACCAGCCTGTCAGAGGGTGGGTTCGCTCACTGTATGATACATTCTGATTTTTGGAAGGATGACTGTAGATCAAATCAAAACTACTAATAAAGCCAAAATAAATTCCATGCCAAACTTTCCGGTTATACTGTATGTCAAAGAAAATATGAAAGGAAGGTTGGTGTTTCTTATGAGTTTCACATAAAACTGGACATTAGGGCATCTGGGCTTGTTAATTCCTGTCACCCGAACAAAGATGCAATTCCTGGACTGTCCGGGTCAAACCCGGACAGGTGGCAATCCTAACAGTATCAATCAACATGTCTGTCCATTAAAATGGAATTTTGCATTTTTAGATATAAAGCTCTCTCTCATGGAGACCCTGTATTTAACTTTTTTTCTATAACATTTACAGGAAATCAACAGTCAAAAAAAAAAGAAAAAAAAAAGTGTTGATTTAGTGCAAATCCTTAATTTTGTAGTTTTTGGTTAAATACTGTATTGGGGTTTATTGTGTGTGACTAAGTGAATGTCTATACAGCAGTTGAAGTTACCAGGTGTGAGTATTCTAGTACATTAAACAGACAACCTTTTGTTGGACTAAAATGTATCTAACAAATGAAAAATTTGAGAATTCCTGTTATTTATAAGTATATTTAGGGGTCATATATTGGGTTAACATTAGTAAAAAAAAAAAAAATTAAAAACAAAGATTAAAAAAAATTAAAAAAACGAGAATTGTGTAGTGGAATAAGCTTGAGATTTCAGCCTTTAATACTATCAGCCTGTGACAGAAATACAATGAGTTCTGGATGTAAATCTCCCTCTCAACCTGTGAGGGTGCTAAATAGCGAAAGAAGAAGTCTCTGGATGGGCTGGCCTGACAGTTCATTTCAGAGGTCGAAGTTGGTCACCCTGGATGGAAGCGAGACTGTTGCAGGAACGTATTGACCTGGAAGGTAAACAAGGTAGCACCTGTAAGCAATAGACGCAGCTGGAATCGTTTACCAATGGGTCATGCGGGATAGCATAAGAGGGGCCAGAGAAATGCTACTCTTTTCCTTCACTTGGTTTTTGGTTAGAAACTGGAAGGACTGTGAGAGACGCAGAGAAAGCGTATTGGGAATATTCGTGAGTGTTTTTTGTTTGTTTGATCGTGTCTGTTTAGTAACTGTCTGTGTTTTCGGAATATAGCACTAGATGGCTAAACACAAATCCGGAGCTGTTACCAAGGGCCAGCACAAACCGGATCAACACTGCACTTCAGTCAGGATTAACATTGTTAGTACAGTGTGTGTTTAAGTACTCTGCGTATTATCTACGGGACTGCAACCATTTTTCAATATTGTGCAATGCACATGGTTGTGTATTGCAAGCTCGTTATTATTTATTGTCTAGTCATCAGACTCTTGGATTAGAGACAAATATTAAACAAACCATTTCACCCATACTTTGTTGTCTGTTGGTTTCTTTGGATTATTGCACCAGCACCGCACCTGCTATACACCTGTTCACTATCTGCAGCCACTTTGCCACACAGCCCCTCACTATTTACAGGCATTATTTCACCTTTATATACAAAAATTAACATGCCAATCACCTTGCTGGTCAGATAAAGATAATCCTTTATAAATCCCCTTCTACAGATACCTTGAGAAGATGTTACTGTAGTCAACTGAACTGCACTGCAGTACTGTCCATATCACCTTTCTGCATTATTTAGGTGGGAGAAGACCCTAGGGTACTTTTGCAAATGTTTTGCAAAGGTTGAATGCATTTCTCTATCTCTCTCTCACACACACACACACACACTAATAATAATAATAAAAAACTACTACTGTAGTATGAACTACCAGTTATGTGAATAATTTAATTTTTTGTTAAGAGGCTCACTAATGTATCATTTCATGGATTCACCTAAAGTATTTGCTCAACAAGGTTAATAAACTTTATTTACAACAAGCAATGCAAGAAGATAATAAATGCTCCTAATTACCATTCTTGGAGATCAGAGTGGAGAAGTCATCTTTTCTTCTATTTTCTAGAGATGTGCGAACCTGTTGAAATCGGGTACCCAGTTCCTGCTTTGGAACTGATGAACTGGATACAAATATTAGCGATCCGGTTCCATTGAGTACTATAATGTTTTTAATAAAACTGATTATTAAAAACATTAATTTCTGTCAAAAATACATTTGATAACTACAATTGACACTTAGAAAACAAAGTCTGCAATGTATTTATTACAGCATTAACCATTTCTTTAAGGTTTTTTTTTATTATATTTATTTTCCTGGAGAATATTTTCAGTTTTATATAAAGAGATAAAAACTCAGATAAGTAATTCAAACTAGTCTCACTTTGACATGAAGTGATGATCAGATAAAGTTAATTTTCTGCACCTCAATGGAACCATTCACAAGACAACCGCAAGCCGAACATGACAAGATTCCGGCATCTAATAATGTAATTTAACCCTAAGCCGATGAGGTCGTATTTCGGCTTGGGATCCTAACATACACTGACCTGTTTGCACATACCATGTGGTTAAAGATTGTTTTAATTATAAGCTTTGTGAAATTTGCAATTAACAAGGTTCATATAAAAGCACACAATGACTTTCACTGTTGTAATAATACTGTTACTGTTTGTTACAGAGAGAGAATGATTCTTTGTGATAAATCTCTCTCCCGACCTGTGAAGGCGTAGTTACTGATTAAGCCTGGGGAGATCTGGAGTTATGCTGTGGACTTCTACATGAACTTGTCGTACAGTATAATTGTAAATCTCGAAAAACTACTCACTTCTAAATCTTTTGTAGTCATCTTTGTATTACTTTAGTATGAATACATGTTAATTTGGATTCATATGTTGTTTTTTCTGACTTTATGTGAACAAAAAGACACACATTTGCCCGTTTTCCCATTGGAAATAGTGATATTTTTAAATTGTGTATTGCCCCAGCCAGGCCCTGCACTTCAATCACTGCCTCATAGTGACGTTTTGAACAGAGCTCCACACAACCATGGAAACTATTATCTGTGCTATTTGTGTACAGCCCTTTCTTTCCCTTGTTCTTTTGAAGGTTATCTTGTTGCCTATTGCATTGATTGAGAGCTAGTATCACAATTTTACTTGCTTTGTGTTGTACAGTCATTACTTGTTGTTATGAACAATTGTACCTTACTTGACAGAGTATTAGCGCTTCCATATTGTAGTCAAGCATGAACAAAATGGTAATTTTAAAAAGTCATGCAAATTAAAAAAGATGTTTCTTGTTTTGGCAAGTACTAGGGGTTTGAATGATCAATGACACAGGGGGTTATTTTACATCAGTTCTCTGGTAAAATCCATGTTATTGAGAGAACTCCCACTGCACTGACAGTTCCACAGCTTACATATAAATGACGTTAACAGCAGGCCTCCACTGTGTGAAAGACAGTAATCCATTCTTGACATTTCACATGACGCCATGACCTTTGAGAACAATGCAGGAACACGTACTATATGAAAAGCAAACAATTTACAGGTAAGGTTTACTTTCATTGTCAACAGACTATGCATCGATGCGGATTAATTTTGAATCCTGTTTATGGCCTCTGTGCAGCCATCTTAGATACAGTAGAACCTTGAGCTCAGGTTGTTGTTTCCTACCATTACCAGTGTTAATGAAGGGACTACAGGCTGTTCAGATCATTTCCGCAGTATACTGCTGGATTGGAATGTAAACAAAGACACATTCAAAGCTTGTCCCGGTAAGCATGTTATTCCACTCATATTATCCCACTGAAGGGATAGATATACCCAGGCTTGTGGTATAAATAGGGGACACTGAATAATCGTTGGTGGTATATGGTTTTTATTCATAAGAACATAAGAAAGTTTACAAATAAGAGGAGGCCATTCGGTCCATTTTGCTCGTTTGGTTGTTAGTAGCTTATTGATCCCAGAATCTCATCAAGCAGCTTCTTGAAGGATCCCAGGGTGTCAGCTTCAACAACATTACTGGGGGGAGTTGATTCCAGGCCCTCACGATTCTCTGTGTATAAAAATGCCACCTATTTTCTGATCTGAGTACCCCTTTGTCTAATCTCCATTTGTGACCCCTGGTCCTTGTTTCTTTTTTCAGGTTGAAAAAGTCCCTTGGGTCAACATTGTCAATACCTTTTAGAATTTTGAATGCTTGAATTCGCCACAGGTGGATGTCCCAGTAAATCATAAGCCCCAATAGGGGCCTTATATATACATTATGTAGTTTTAGAAGAAAGTACATTTATAATACACTACAATACAGAAGAATGAAGGAAAATAAATGGATAAGTACACTCCAATATCATGATGCTTGAAGATTTAAACAGAAAGGAATAGTTACATCATTAACTATATAGTAACTTACATCACAAGCACATCAATAGAATAAAATAAAAATAAGTGAGTGTAGTTACCATGGCATCAAAAGCCTATAAGTACCTCATCTGTTTGTTTTCAAACACATTTTCCCTTGACAAAGCAGGTACAGGTATATATTAAACATACCAAAACACTGGGAAGCTGGCTCTTTTGAGCAAAAAAGTACTTCTATATATAAATGAAAAGGTTATTTTTTGGAAAAGATTTAAATGATTAAAAATTGTAAACATGGTTGCTTTTCTGCAAGGAAAATCCTCCCCTAACCAACACGTCATCAGCAAGTGCATAAAGGCCGCGTGTGTTATTCTCCCATGTCACTTCTTTTGTTTTGGCCGCTCAGTCACCCGCTGGGAAGCCGAAACGGAAGGTGACAAAGAGCCAGGAGGAAGGGTTGCCCTTAGCTACAGATTCCCTGATGTTTCCACATAAAAAATAAAAAATGTGAGGAGGTTTTTTTTTCCTTACCTGTGTGCTGAGTGGTTCGTATTTAGTTCTGTGGGGTGTGTGGTCTGGCTGGAGAGGCTGGGCTCTTTCCCTGGTGCAGTCATGCTCTGGTAGACGGGCCATGGCTCAGCTGCTCATTTTCATAAATTTTTCAATATTTGGGGGGTAGGTGGCAGTGCGCCATCATGGGGTGCGTTAATCATTTATTATCATTTTCCATTCATGGTTTGGTGGCCTCGTCTTTTTGGGGGAAACGGCCCATAGCCACTTCCTATCTGCGGTACTGGGATACATGTAAATGTTCGTGTACTTCCAGCCGGCCTCGCGCAAGTAACCATCGAGCTCCCACGGACGAGGCCTCATTCCAAATTTGTCATTCACTCTGGCCTGAATGCCTTCCACAGTCATCGGGCTCTGAGCGCCCTTCACAGTTCATAAATCATCTGTAATTGCAATCAATCATTCATTGCGGATTCTCCAAGCTGAAACAAGTTATTCAGAACATTTCTGACAAAATCCCTTCTTCTACTGTATAGAAAAAAGGAAACACTGTGCAGTAAACTTGTGGTTAGAGTACAAGGCTGCATTGTAGAAAGAATTGGTTTGAGTAGCTTAGAGTGCTGGGCTACAGTATGGAAGATAGTGAGTTTGTAAAGCACAATCTAAGTTTTACATCAATAGCTCATTGGGCAAACACATAATGTTATCTACATTTTAAATAGTGAGCAGATAGGTTTGTTGATTGTTTGAGTGGTATTGTTCCTTGGGATAACAAAATACTGAGCTCAAGTCATGTGTTTTCATAAAAATGCCAGGTGCTCAGCATTTGGTATTTGAGTTGAGTTAAAATTGCCAAAATTAGTTGATTAAAATCTGAGTAACTAGCCACTTGGAAAGACATGATTTTAATTAACACAAGAACAGTAAAAGGCCTTTCCCCGCTTGAGTAATGAAGATCGCCTGGTTGCTATAGTCATGGTTGAAGGCGGCCTGTCTGTGAGAGAAATTGCCCAGGGAATGAGATGTTCTGCTTCAACAATCAGCAGACTAGACCAGAGAAACCAGCTCTGTGAGGAACAGGCTATGTCATGGAAGGCAGAAGGTCACCACACTGGCCCAAGACCATCACATCTAATTGATCCATCTGAGTAATCGCTTTCAGTCTGCAGTGGCAACAGCATGACAAATTCCAGGAAGAAATAATCCACGCATCAGAAAAATGACTGTAGCTCGGTGTCTGTATGAAAATGATTTGCATGCTCGGAGGCCGTTCAGGGGTAACATGTTGACAGCTGAGAGACGAAATTGGTGTCTTCTGTGGGCCAGAGAACATTTGATGTGGTGGCCAAGAGAGTGGTGGAGTGTTTTATTCACTGATGAATGTCGTTTTGCCCTTTACAGACCTGGTGGAAGACTACGCATTTGGAGACGTCGTGGTAATTATGCTGACCACCACGACATCTCCAAATGCATTGGGGTGGTGGAAGTAATAATGTGGGGAGGAATCTCCTTTAACACAAGAACGCTTTTGGTGCAGATTGAGGGCAACATTACTGCTCAGAGATTCATTGATGAAGTCCTTGTGGCAACAGTGCAAGCCAATCCGGAGGTGTTGATTTTCCAGCAGGACAATGCAAGACCACACAGTGCTAGGACTACAAGTGCATGAGACCAGTCAACTTTCACCAGCTGGCTGTAGCTGCATTGGAAAAATAGCAGAACATCCTACAGCAGTCTATCCAGAGGCTGATCAGGTCTATGCATCAATGCTGACAGGATTGTGTTAATGCTCAGTGAGATCATACTCGATACTAACTTTGTAATGTTTTAATTTTGACGGTGTGTCACGTTTCATACTGAAAACTTTGATCTGTATTTTTGTATTTCAAAATATTTGATTAAATCCATTAGCCCTGAGTGTTGTGTTTCTTTTTTGAATCAGTGTATATTTTACTGCTGGTTCTGTTTTGATTTCTTAATGGTAATATATACCTATGAGGTTACTGTCATCAATTGTTGGACACATGCTCCTAAAAAACAGATACAATCAATATCTCACATGATTAAAGTGGTGCAGCATAAGCAAAATGGGGCAAGAAAAAGGCAAGGTGGGCAGGGAACAGCATTGAGGTGATTGATTCCTTGAAGGGTCTCTGACCCTTACTCAAAGTGATGCTAGTGTTTGCCAGGATCCACAGGCACACGCTGCAGCATAACATCTTCTTAATTCCCCATTTCTATCTTTGATTTATCTCTTTACTTTCCATCTGCATTCAGTCTAATTACAAGCTCTTTAGAGGAACACCAAAAAGTGATTCTGAGGTGCATCCATCAAAAGAGGTGGTGCTTTCAGTTGTTCAGTAGTTTGAATGTTGGGCTGCAGTGTGTTTGAGAAGCTCAGTGGTTAGAGTGCTGAGCTGTGGAAGGGAGTGGGTGGGAGTAGCTCAGTGGTTTTCTTTTGCATACAAAAGCTGAAAAGGTGTTGTGAAGCATCACTGGCGAGGCTCAGACACAGAGAGCTGCAGTGAAAGCACTGAAGTGCATGTTTATTCAAAGAAAATAATAAAACAAACAAAAAAGACACAGGGGCCACAATAAACAGTTTAAATAAGAACACCACTGTTTAGACTGGACATTGGCTTTCATTTCGCCCTGCCACAGTGCCCATAGGTTTTTTATTGAAAGAAAATCTATGTTGCCCTGTTTTAATGGATTACATTTTTTTTTTAAACCTGCCAAATCATACTGTAATGTATTCTATAATTAATCTATTGTTTATTACCCTGTGTAGTCTGCCTGGTCTCTTGATATTAATTATTCTTTTTACATTGACCGTGAATGCCTGGTTACCTCTGTTTCTGTCCCAGGCTGTGCTTTTCCTTCACCATCTAATTATTCTGCTATTTGTACTCTTTTTCGCTCCCTCTCTATTTCTCCCTTACTGTAGCCTGCTGTAGGCCTTCCCAAAGGATCTTCAGGAGCAATGCAGTGACATCACAGTAATTATGTATAATTCCAGCAGTAAAGGGCTATGCACACCGAAAGCAAATGAAGTGAGGGAGCAAATAAAAAATAATCAAACCTATTGATTTAAATGCACACAGCAGCTATAGCGAGCAGTGCAAAACAAACGAGCGAATTTGGCAATAAATTTGTTTTATTCACATCACAATGGACCAATCACAAATAAGGTCAAAGGTCATGTTTATGAGCCTGTCACTGTTTCATCAGGCAGAGATTACCTCAGAAAAGAAAATGGACATCACTGAAAATGTAATTATTACAGTCCAAAAACATGATATTCTTTATGATGCCAGTGTCAGTGGCTATAAAGACAACAAAAAGGACGGCATATGGCAAGAAATAGCGGACTAGCTAAATATAGACGGTATATCTTGTTTAAATATCTTTCGCCTCCTAGCGACGAGGAGGGCCAAAACTGGAATGACACTTTTTTATTTATTTATTTATTTTTTAATAATATTGACCATTAGGCTAATAACCACATCCACACAATAATTCAAAAGATTTTATGAAAAATAACTGAAAACATTTTATTAAAACTGAAAATCAATAGAAGTATATTTATATTAAACTACTTTCCTCAGTACAAAGGAGGCTGAACAATTGTTTTATTTTTCTTTATTTCTTTATTTCTTTTTTTTTTTTGGGGGGGGGGGCATCTATACTCGTTAAATCATATTATTTTGCCATGGGCATTGTCCTTCTGCACTATTAAAATATGCAGAGAACTTTTCTCTCACTTTACATGCCTTTCAAGATGTCCTGTTTCTTACGAGTCTAGTCACATCTCTGAGTTTTGTTTCTGGGTTTTCTGCACTTCTGTTGACAAGCACGACAATATCGGTGCCAAGCTGCGAGGTCTGCATAACATAGTTATGAAGAATGCAAGTGGCCGTAACAATCTGGTCAACGTGGTCAGGGTGGAGATTAATCCTCCTTTGGTTTACCCTCTAGCGTGCAGTTAGTATACAAAGCATTTTCAGAGGTACATCTAGCCGTGATAGACGGTACTTATATAGCCTTTTCTCCCTCGGCAGATTCCTGCCAGGGTATGGCCTCATTAGACTGACCCCAAGTGGGAAAGCTTCACACCCTACTATTACATGGGGCATTGCTGCTAGCTGTGGTGCTCCAGGTAACAAGAGGGATGTGCAGGGTTTTACTGTCAATAACACGACCCAGAACTGATCTTGAGAAAACGCCTCCATCGCTGTTGCTGCCATACGATTCCATATTAATAATGCAAAATTTATAGTTTGTATCTACAAAAGCAAGTAGAATAATTGAAAATGTGGCCTTATAATTAAAAAACATGGAACCTGAGTTTGAATGTTAATGTGTTTTCTGTCAGTTACACCTACTATGCAATTCGGAAAGTTCCACATCTGGTTTAACTTATCAGCAATCTCCTTCCAGTCACATTCAGTAAGTATGGGCATGTATTTGTCTTACAGAATATTCCACATTGCATTGCATGTTTCCAAGACAATCTTCCCCACTGTTGTGTGTTCTACTCGATAACTGAAGGAGATGGTCTTAAATTAATCACCGGTAGCTAAAAACCTAAAACGATATAATAATTATTATTATTTCAGTTGTTGACTGCAAACTGAATTGGAAGGGCTTAAGGGATACGTTTGTCCGACACAATTGCCAAATGCTACATCAACAGAGTGGGCAGGCAGTCAAGTCAACATAAACAGAATGACAAAAGGTATTTACAGTGTATACATAAAATAAAGTGTGCTTTACATTTTATTTATTTAGCAGCAAGTTACAATGAAGTGCATATCTGAATTTATTTTATAACTTGAATTATTTTGTATATGCTCTTATATTTTGTTACTACTGATAAGCAAATGAATAATAATAATAATAATAATAATAATAATAATAATAATAATAATAATAATAATAATAATAATAATAATGCCAGATAACATATTTGTTTTTGTTCAGCACGTCAACAAATCTGTCCCCACCCTTCAGCAAGGAAAGTGCAGAGCAGGAGGCTAGTGATCAGGAGGACAATGAATGAATTTCCTCTCCTGCAAATCCTTCTAAGAGCACAGCCAGAAGTGCAGGGGACCCTGCTGCACCGCCTGGCCTTAAACCAGCAGCAAGGCCTCCCTTGGGCAAGATAAGTAAACTAACTAGAGAAACTACTGACCCAGTGCAGGGGGAGATTCTGAAGTTATTGAGAGAGGAGTAGGGAGGGGAAAAGGATGAAGCGGAGTTAATTGCAGCTACCATAGTTCCATCTCTGCGCAGAATGACACCTCTCCAAACGTTTTCCTTTTCTTTATGGTGTTATGTACCCATTCTCTCTTCCTTTGCGATTTATTTTGTCTCCACAAAAGTAGCAAAGGAGGTCTTTCCTAGATAGATAGTCCATGACTATCTATAGTTTTTTTTTTTAATTAAAAAAAATTTCACGTGCTTCATTCGTGTTGTTTGCTTCACTCCCAGTGTGCGTTCCTTATTCTCCTTAAATTCGCTCACTTTATTCGCTCCTGGTGTGCTTTATTTATTCGTCTTAAATTCACTCGCTCGCTTCATTTGTGTCCAGTGTGCATAGTCCTTTAGAGGCAGTGGTATCAATTAAACATTTTGCAGACAGTCATATAATTGCTTGTTCATACTGCTGTTTAGAGCAGGGGTGTCAAACTCCAGTCCTCGAGGGCTGCAGGGTCTTCTGGTGTTCATTCCAACTTAAGCTCTCAATTAACTTAATTCAACTAATTATTTGTTAAATTGGACATATTTAATATTTTTCAAGGTCTTTTACAGTTGATGATTTAAAACATGCACTTGATTCAAGGTACACTAACTATAAAGTATTTTGAGGCCTGGAGAGGAGGCTAATGTGTCCAGTGAATAACATAATTAGACAATTTAAGTAACTGAACTTAGTTTGACACCCCTGGTTTAGAGCCTGTGTTTGTCTCGGTGATGTTTTTGGAGGATTTTAATCCCAAATGGGAGAAATACACAGAGAAATCAAGGTTAGGAGAGAGAGAAAAGATGCTGTACAAAGTGAGTAATGATTAAGTCCCTTGAATCTCTAATGGAAATGCAGTGTGTAATGGTTCTGTGATAAACTGCAATGTTATCACAAGAGCAGCTACAGTACAACAATGTGAACAATTGTAAAACTGTAAAACTCGTCAGGACAAAACTTTGTCTGTAAAACTCAAGTTCATCTTAACCCAAAATCAAACTGGGGCTACAGCATCAGTTCTATCTGCAGTCTACAATCTAATCTGATCACCCTCAAAATGTTCATAATAGTACGACGGATAGCCTACATGTTGTTTGCTTTTCTTTGCAGTCCACTCTTATCTGGCATTATTTGTTTTGATGTGCAGTTTCTCAATCACAGTGAGGTGGAGATTTCCACCGATAGAGCCCAAATTCAGATTGGTTTGATCTCGGTTCGCTGTTGATGGAAATGAACAGGACTGATTTCAAGTCGATTTCAAGTGATATAAGAATTTCAGCGTGTATTTCTGAGTGAGTAGCAGTCTGGAAAGAGCAGTAATTTAG
Source organism: Polyodon spathula (assembly GCF_017654505.1). Lineage (NCBI taxonomy): Eukaryota > Metazoa > Chordata > Actinopteri > Acipenseriformes > Polyodontidae > Polyodon > Polyodon spathula. The sequence goes on along the minus strand of NC_054541.1, from coordinate 21,544,418 downwards.
TCGTACATTTTTGGTTAAGGGTTCCTCCCAGCCATCCACTGGTTTATGTACAAGCAACTTGTATGAGGCTAATGTAAAGAAATAAATCAGCAGAAAACAGAGTAAAATTGGTTCTCAGAGAGATTAACTGGCACAGAAATTAAACAAGCACATTCCAAGTACACCAAACTGACCGCAAAAATAACATCCTTCAAATTCTGGGATCAACACATTTCTGTGCAGTGCCATGTATAAGATGGCCATGTTATGGCACTTTAGAGGAGTTGCACAGCATGGATAGCTTTTCATGCTTTCAATTCTGGTATTCTGGGTGTGAATCCAGCTTGAGTTCACATCCCAAAACCACCAAAGAGTTCAGCACAAATGGCAGTCTGCTGAAAGAGAATCAGGATGGAATGACAAGGGGAGTTCAGGTCAGGACTTCGATATTCTCACTTGCAGAGCAGTGCTCATGGTGCCTGTTGACTGGAACTTTCCATCATGAGCACCAAATGCATAAGCTTCAAAATGAATTAAAGATGTATCAATAATGCAAGCCCTCTCTGAAGCAAACTATGTCCTTTTTTAAGCAGCTATTGCAATGCATGCTGTAAGCATCGGCTACAGAACCCTTTAAGACCCATGGTGGCAGCCCTGGCGTCTTGGTGCCCATTATTTGCTGCCCTCTGTCAATATTCAGTGTTTAATTAAATGTGCTCCCTTTTTATGTATTCCCTGGTATTTGGAGCCTAAGACAAGACTGTAAATATGATTCTCACAACAGTGCTGGACATTTGTTTTCTGAACTGTTATAATATGATTACGTTTTCCTGCTTATTTTAATGCCAGCAATGAGCCAAGTGATGTTTATAAGCATTATGACATGTAAGTGTCTTCAGGTGCTTTACTTACTGTTACAGCAACAAGTCTGATTGAAAATCTTGGCTTTAATAAAAACAAAAATGGTAATTTACTTATTTTAACTATCAACATTATATGTATGTTCAAATGTCATGTTTAATTATCAATTTTAAAAAAGTGGGGAAAAAGTGAATTTGCTATTTCCCAGAATGTCATAAAAATCATTAGCCCTGCAAGCACGGAGAGTCTGGGTAGCAATGTGTTCTACTGGTTAGCAATACAGCCTGGTGTTTAGAGCTAAGGGACTTGGTATGTTTGAAATATGTCATAGAAGCATTAGTCATTAGAAAAGTTTCATGAATATTGATTCAAATTTATCAGAACAGCAAAACCAATAATTCAGGAGAGAATTGGGACCATTGCCAGTTTGTTTTTCCATTTAAAAGAAAGCAGTCTTGTCCTTGAATTACTCACAGGGAAATTGCTTAAAGCAAAAAATTAAACCCCACTTCTAGATATGTCAGGTGGGAGGCAGATGTCCCTTTTGCCCCCTCCCTAGTAGAAGCAATGAAGAATGAACCGGAGAATCAAAGCAGGGTGAAAAATTGAACAAAAGAGAAAAGAAAAAGAGAGAGGCTTGAGAGACTGGTCTCTCTTTCACCATCATGTCTGCAGAATGACACTCTCTATCTCCTTTCTGCACAGCTGAATAGAGATGTAGCTTTTAATTAAATGTTCACTTTGTAAACATCACCCAACCACTGAGCCTAAATGGAGCAGTTAATTCTCACATTTAGGGCTGGGATGGCATGCGTCTGTGTGTGCTGTATCTCATCAATAAGAGCTCAGTGACACTGCCTGCGACAGTGGCGGTGACTGTCTGAGTGAATCTGTGCTTGGCTCCACTGCGGCACTACTGTGACACACTGTCCAATAGTCCACTGCTACTGGAGAGCTCCGTTTCAGCTAAACCAGTACTTCGCCAATCGGATTTGGTCTAGCGTACCTATTAAAGATTTACATTGCAATATCACTGCAATAAATTTAATTCATAATATTTTTTTTATTAAAACAGGCTAGCCAAAGCCACTACAGTGAAAATCTCTGATTGAGAAAATAGCAGGTTTTTGCAGGGATGATCATTAAAAAAATGATGCATTTGTTCAAGTTACAGAAAGGACAAATTGAAAAGGTTGAAAAATTAGAACAGAAACGTGAAAGACAAACAAACTTCAATTTAACTGCAGTACACCTTTTCCAACCTGTCCAACTCAGCTATACAGCAGTTCATTAGCTGTCATTAAAAGCCTTGTTCAAATTATTTTATTATGCATCTAAATAAAGATAATATTATATTTAAAATGCTGTACTTTGCTTTATTGACCCTATAAAATAGGTCATATGCAAAAAAACACTCATTATCATATAATAGTAGCTAATACATCACATTTACCCAGTGGTTCTCAACAGGGGGGGCAGGAATAATAATAATTGTTATTATTATTATTTAAAATGTATACATGACATGACGTTCTGTAGATGGCGCCGGTTGATTCTATAGTAATATAAACACCCACCTCCAAAATGTCTCAGACTTTTCAACAGCAGTGTATGCAAATGTATTTTTTTGTTGAATGAGCTCTTGTAGGATCTGGTAAGGATGTTTAACACAAGAACTGCCATGGCCGTCATTTTGACAGTTTGACGTTTTCAAATTTAAATTACTCTGCATGTCTGAAAGTTATGCGGTTGTCCATTTATGACTTTTCCTAAATACATGCATTAAATACCTTGACAGCGTTTCAAAGGCAGAATCACAAAAATAAGGAAGTTATAATCATTTTGACTGCCTTTTACAATACATATTTTTATTTTGAATATAACCTACAATATTATATTTTATTTTATATACAAGCCTGTTGTTATATCTACTGGACCTGGCAGCCATCAATTCCTTTGTTTTGTACAAGGAATGCACCGGGGAAAATATTAGTAGGAGAGATTTTATCTTGAAGCTAGCCACAGCGCTTCAGCAAAAACATTTCAATCAGAAAACTGCACAAAAACATTTCACATCAGTGGAAAGAAAACGCAAGAAACGCAGGCTCTCTTGCAAAAACAAACTCAACCGGAATTTCAGTGCTAAGCACTGAGTCGACACATGCAAGAGGAAAATGTGATATGCGAATATGTTTTAAATAAATCCAAAATTAAAACCTTGTTTTATTAAAAACTACTTTAGTTTTTACAGTTTTGTATGTACATATACCTGTTTACACTAGTTTCTTTTCAATCATAGTTTATTATAGTTTCTTTTTCCTTTTTTGAAGTAGTGCTTTATATGTGGTAAGTTAGAAAATAAACCCTGTTCATTTAAATACGACATTTAAACTGTGCAGATGTTTGATATGATGTGCTTGAACTTTTGAGTTGTATCTGATAGTTTGTCTTTCATTTGAATATTGATGTTGTTTAAAATGTAACTGTCATTCCGGCAGCGGTTTTATTTATGAGTATAACCTACTCAATCTCAATCTACTCGGAGAAAGGATTTTTGAGGAGGTTCAGAAGCATTTAAACTAGGAAAGGAAGGGGGGAGAAATTAACAAAAAAACAAAAGGGAGACTACATCAAAAAAAAGGGCAACAACTCAGGTAAGATAGCCATTAAATGCATTTATCTAAATGCTAGAAGTCTCAAAAACAACAGTTAGAACTTGAAGCTACTACACTAACAAGTAACTATGATGTGATAGGTGTCACAGAAACTTTGTTATCCGTGAGTGATAGAGATGAGTATAATATTAGTGTGTATACACTGTATAGGAAAGACAGGCAGGACAGAAGAGGCTGAAGCGTAGTGCTATACATCAAACATAGTTTTGAAGCCCAGATGTTAAATCTGGAAGAAAAAAACAACACAGAATATGGGCCAGAATAATGGACAAAAATGTCATGGGCATTAAAATAATCTGCTATACAATAACATTTGAAATGTATGTAGCAAAGGAGAAGCCATACTAATGGGGGATTTCAACTTCCCCCATATAAAATGGGAAAAGCCAGTGGGGAGCACGACTACCTCCCCATCTCCACCTCTTTTTAAAAATGTAGGTTTTATCTATGGGGGGTTGCCGCCTCATCCAGTTGGCCAGGCAACGAGCCTTCAAACCAAGTTAGGTTTGATGTCAAATAAATGTGCATGTATAACATACTTCTGTGTAATTTTGCATACTCCACATTATTCCCAATACATATTTGTACTAAAACATGTTGTGATTGGTGTTTGTCCCGGACTACTGAATTGTCTTCAAGAACAACATTTTTCATCCCTGGTGATAAGCATGAAATACATAGAAGAATAGAATGTCACTTTATTTCCATTCATTTATGCCTCTTAATATTACTTCTGCATCTCTCAAGCCTGTCAACAATGACTCTGAATACAAGATTCAGTCAGTGAATCAGAGAAGCCTGCAGTCAGACTGTGACAGCCTCAAAGCAGCGCCTGTCACTTAAGGTTCCTTTACTATCCTCAATGTCTCAAAAAAAACAAAGATGTTCAGCTCTGATTACAGGGGTCTGTCCATCATATACATTCCCAAGAAAGGATAATATATTAGAATGGATTCATCAGATTGACATCCTTCACATAGTACTATTATTATTAACCAGGATTGAAGTCAGTTGTATCTTATTGATGAAGTTTCTGAATGATAGATGAATGTCTTCAGGAGGATATCACATACTTACTGTACGTACAGTAGTGTCCACCTAAACTGTCGCATGTGAGGTATTTTTCCAACATATGACAACAAACAATAAAAGCTTACATACTGTTTATACTCTAGGAAAATATCAAGGAAAGGAAAGGTTTGTATTATGATTTTAAAAGTGCCTGCCAATCTTGCAAAACACCCACAGTGAAAAATATAAACAAGCTAATCTTTTCCTTCACTTGGGTTGCGTGCATAAACTTGAAAGGACTGAGAGCCGCAGTAGTAACTACCTGAGAAACCGGATTGTGAGAATAATATTTGTGAGTGTTTGTCTGTTGTTGAATCACCAGACGGCTAAACACGTTCTGGAGCTGTCGCTTTTGGCCAGCACAAGCCGGAACTGCACTTAACGAACTGTCACCAAATATCCTGTTATCACCCACCATGAGCACTAATACACAGGCCCTGTACTGGTGACCGTGTTTTAGTATTGTGGGGCAGATAACAGTTATTGTTTGGGACTGTAAACCCGCTTGTTTGGCTCCGCGCATTACACATTGTTGTGTATTGCCGGAGCGTTTTCTTTCTTTTTGATCACCAGACCTGGATTATAATTAAAAACCCCTTTTCCTACTGAATTACAATTGTTTGTGATTTCTTCTGCACTGCATCACCTCTACACCTGTTCACAATCACCAGCCACTTTGCCATAGCCCTACACTTATATTACATACTGTAGTAAAATGCACTTACTTTGTGGGCTTAAGATCTGCCTAAAAGCTGTCAATAGTTCAGTGCACAACAACTGGACCATTGCTCCAATACCGAAAGCCAAGACTAGAAATGCAAATATCTTGAGAATTACTTTCAATAAAAAAAAGAAATTAGACTTACAAACAGCTGTTAGTCTTTCTTAATCGGTATCAATACATGTAAAATTCAAAATAAGCCACATATTCATCCCTTTGCAATGAGTCTTCATTCCCCACAGCAAGAACATGTTAAATAAATGTACAGGCAGTCCTCGCACTTACGACACAATTGGTTCCTGGAAGTTGCGTTGTAAGTAGATTTGTCGTAAGTTGAAAACACATATTCCCATAGGAACAACGTTATAAATGGGGTTATGTTCCTGCATAAAAAAAACAAACAAACAAACAAACAAACAAACAAAAAATGCTAGACTAAGTCAGGGTGACCACAACAGGTACTTCAGTTCAGACACTGAGCTGCGCATATGACGCATGGCTCAGGTCTCGCAGTGTCATAAATGCCGTGTTGATGTTGTAGGGTAATAATGGCTGCGTTCCTAAATTCAACGCTAAGAAGCAACAACTCTTAAAATCGTTCCTAAACTCACCGTTGGCTCAAGGCTGACTCAATGAACTCACCGACTCTCAGAGTTGGGGTGCGTTCAACTAGGCGAGCGTTTGCAGTGAACTGTGTTAGCCTAGTTGAACGATTTACTGAACATTCCACAAACCTTTAAAAATGGCGCTTAGATCAACTTCGGATTTAGCTGTACTAATGGCTTCATTAGTCATATTAGACGAATTTATGGATGATAGCACAATATGCGTATCAATGCCCCAGAACCAGATTGATTTGGACGCTTTCAACCAAGCTTCTCTGGTTTGCACCGTCGAAACAAATGCTGCAATCTGGATCATGGTGTGTCTGAAGCAACAAAAATATGGCTAAACAGAATAAACAAAAGCGTTCTGTGCGAAAGTGAAACCCTCACGCAGGCGTGGCTGTTTGTTATTTTGTCGGCTTAAGAATGGCTGTCATGTATTTTTTCTTGCCCAGCCCGTGTCAAAGCGTGTCAACCCACATCCTGAGGTGGGTTGCTGGGACCCAGATCAACCCAGGAATGACACAGATACATGGTTTCACATCATGCGGGATTGTGATTGCTGGACCTGGGTAGGAATGCCAGTGTGAAAGCCATATCTCCGCTATTTGTAACATAGAAAAACCTGAACCAAATTTGAGTACATTTTGTCTCTTTTTAATTACACACAATCGATAGTGTCATTGTTTTGTAGTTTTTAACATGTATTAATAACATTTGTTAATATTTATTATAGGATCGGGTCCAAATTTGCCATGACTTAACGGTGGTAAAATAATTCTGACCTTCAGAAATTGCATTGATTTACCACACTGTTACTCATCACCAGAGCTACTTGTCTCAGGTAAGATTAGCCTCTACATACCATGATATTGCTACTGTTTTTCTGGCATGCAAGTTCGGGGGGGGGGGGCATTGACTCAGGCAGGGATGAAATTACAGGTGTAGGTCATATACATTTCTGTGTACTCTTCAGAGGAGCTGGCTGGTTTAATGAAGTGTATAAACAATGTCCCAATGGGATTTATTCACTCAATGTTCTTTATTTCCTTGCCACAGGTTTATTGCTTTTGGTTACAGCATTAGAATACAGAGCTCAAAGACACTTGTTCAAAGTACCCCGTGATAACAATCTCTCTCTCTAGTTCTAAGACACAACTTAACTCAAAAACAGTTCAGCAGCCACGTCACAGTCTGAAAGGTCGTCCACTTAAAGCTATAGTAGCCTTAGCTGCGCAGTACAAAACAGAGTAGCAATTTATTTTATTTATTTTTTGCTGTATTAATTCTAACAACTAATAAGATTAATAAAATAATCTGAGCAGTGGACATACTGCAACCTGGCCAAAACAATGGAAAATACATTCCAACATTACACAGGCATTATTGCAGAGGGAACATTAATCATTACTGCACAGAGTAACTACCCCTAGGTAGTTTTTTCACGTGAGCAGCGATATTTCTTTGCACATGGTTATTAAAACCAGGAAATTAATGGTGAAAATGTTACTTTCAGCTAAAAGGGGGATGGGGGGCTATTGTTTAAACAGGGACATTGACTCGGCAGAATACGGTATACGGTATATAAAATGAAGCTCTTTTACCTTCTCTCTGCATTTATTTCCTTTCTCCATCTACGCCTCCCTCCTCTCTATATGTGGAAATAAAAAAACAAGGGCTGTTCTAATTACAGTGTTAGTGAGTTGTACACAGCGGTTAAATATTCTTTCAAAATGAATTTGTGTTCAGGTAATTAATTCACTCCTTTGACATTGCTTTTTTTGCTGCTAGTTATCTCCCAGTCTACATCTCTTTCTCTCTTCTCCATATTAGCCTGCAGGCCCTTACAACAATAATGAACTCTGAAATCACGGAAGGCTCCTAGCAAACTCCCTTATTCTAATTAGTGAGAATAATTACTGACTGAGCAGCAGGGCACTCTGGGTTTAAATACAATTATGGAAATAGAACAAAACAGGTCCAGTAGGCATCGCATCAGCTCTTTTCAGCCTTTGCAAAGGGGCCATTATATGTGATGGATAGCTAGTACCGATCATTAAATAATCATGGAATTATACACGTGCATTACCTCAGAATAAACAATGGCAGAACAGTACACAGCATTACCATAAATAGCAACACAGAAGATAATAGAACAAATAGTTCACAGTGGCCCTAACACAGTAACACATCAATAAGGTTATATGGCACTGCAATGTATCCCAATTGTGTATGCCATCATGGTCTAATTTCAAAATATGAAAACCTGTATTCCATTCTGCAAATATAACTGGGAAAGCAAGGAACTCTGGCATCTATTCAACTGATTTAAACAAACAGTGGCGAACATAAATACCAACAGCATTTAAATAATTAAAATAAGGGGACTTTGGAAAACACCATCAGCTATTAAAAGTTTGTGCAACAGGGAGTTTGGCTTTAAAATGAAGTAAAATGCCTAGTTTGGTCCTTTTTTAATATTTAAGCTGTGGCAGTTTTTAGATCCACCACTGTTTAGACCAACTGAATAGACCCCACATTGTCACGTTTTCTTGAGTAATGGCAAATGTTCAGAAGATCCATCCACTACTGATCCATGTACATTTGATCAGAAGTGATTGATGACTGGTATGGGGAAGATGATAGCTGCAAAGGTGACTCACATTTGAAAGGAGTCAATCGATATGCATAATGACCCAAACAGGTTACAGGTAGTGAGCAAGATGTGCCAAAACAGAGCCGTGCAGAATGTATTTCCTTTAGGTACTTAGGGAGTGTCCTTCTTACTAGGAGCACCTCCTTTCCCAATGCCATTTTAATGATGAGGAGTGATGAATACCAATGGAAATAAAATGGTTGTACGGGCATACTACAAACTCCGCTTCTCTTTGTGAACCATGGGCCTTGTCCTTGTACAGGGTAGTTCCAGTGCCTCTGTGTCTTCCAGCTCTCTGCTGCTGCTGCAGCTGCAGCTGCATCTAGTCCCATTCCTCTATTTCTTCCAGTTCCTTCTTTGTCGGTCTCCTAGATGCTCCTCTTTTTCTGCTGCTATGCGCCTGCTTTCATATATATTAACTCCTCCCCTCACACCTCCCCACTAATGCACAGTCAGTTCACTAAATGGGAGCATATATCTGACCCTATGGCAGCGCTTCACCTTGCCTGCCCAAACAAACTACAGTTCCCAGCAGCCTTTGCTTCCAGAAGTCCTTCACTTCCAGCAGTCCTTCACATTGCTATCTAATTGTAAGCAATTGAGTGCCCTTTAGGTACCAGATTTAATGTCAGCTATATTCAATACACCACTACAGAGTAGAATAAATAAGACATGTATCTATTTGTTAATGTGAACTGAAAGAGAAGCACTGGCAGGAGTTTCTAAGCAATTCTTAGAAAATGTCTTTAAAAACTTTAATGATCAAATTATATATGACTGTCAGAAACTTTAACTATCAGATTATCAAATTCCATCTTCATACTATGATGGAAACAGTCCCACGTCTTTGGGAGTTGATATGCAAAAGAAAACCCCCCAGTGTGTTTGCACACTTGGAACAGCCAATGAATAGAATCCTGAAAGTGTAACCTAGTGCCGATGCTAGTCTTTTCAATCACAGCACTCAGATAGGGAGATGCCAAGACTTTAAAAACTCAAAACAGTTGCCAATGAAAAGTGTATGGTTCATAAGTGAGAGCCAGGCTAGTTCAAAGGAGATCACTCTAGAAGAAATCTCACACATCAATCATATAATACATCTGTTAGAGACTGCTTACAAGCAAAATGGACAATATAATCACAATAATGGAAAACAGGGAAAATAGTAGTTACAGTCATTAACTTTAACCTGGTAGACGGTGGAAAAGTTGTCATGTTCCAAAAAAGAAAACCTAATAAGGCCTATCTTTAAAACCAATGTATCAATATGGTATTTAAAACTAAGATGCTCACCAACCCATACACCTCGATATTTATAAAAATAAACTTTCTCTAGTAACTCTTCATGTAGTGTAACAATAACCCAAGACAGATTTCTATTCTTCCTCCTGATAGAACAGAACAATGTTGTTTTTGACTTAGGTACATTAAGTAATTTTCTTTCCTGAAACATTCTGTGTTGTACAATATTAAATGCAACCTGCAAATCACTCTGTACTATTGTCAGTATGGAGTGTCCTGCCATATACACAATAGTGTCATCAGCATATACATGTATATTAGTATTATCCAAATTAGATCCCAGGTCTATAGAGGGGGTGGTCCAAGGACTAACCCTAAAGTGTTGCCTTACAAAGAGGTTCAAAAGGTGGAAATAATCCTATCAGCTCTTATTGCCTGTGACATATAATAATGGGAGCAAGCATTGCCCAGCCAGTGCAGGAAACCAAAAGTATAAGAAATGAAAAGTCAGGAAAATCAAGAGGGCCAATATAATGTACACAATCTCCCAAGCAGGCTGCATACCTGAGTTAAAGAAGACAGCCAGGAGATTCTTTATGCTTCACTCATTGACCCACTTCACATCCTGCTCCATTCCCGTCTGCCAATTTCCTGCGTGGCTCCTCAATTTCATTCTCCTGTAAAATGAAGACATTTAACAACACAACACTATGTTATTAAAGTCAAACTAGGACTTTATTGGCCTATGGATTGGAAAAGTACCAGACTGTGCAACAAATGCACCATCCCCAGTTTATTCAGTTGTCTCAGACAGCAAATAAAGTTAGTTGTTTAATTTTTGTTGATCTATACATTGGCTTTACAGTGCCATTGAGTAACATCCCTCTATAGACAATGACACAGCCCCAGCAGTTTTGATTTGGCCCCAGTGTTTGAAAAGTATGGTGTGAGTGAGTTTTCTGAAAGTGGGAGGACTGTTAGCCGAGCAGGGCTTGTAAATGAAGACATCACAACAGCCTATTCCCTCCTGGCTGCCGGCTTGTTTCAGCATGAATTGGTGTTCGCCGCAGCGAGCAAAACAAATATACACCTTCTTCTCTGCAGAGATTTGGTTATTCATAGCGAGCCTGAACTCAAGGCAGATCAATCAATCATTTCACAAAAAAACAACCTTTCTTATTTATTAAGAATCTAGGCATGCATCTAAATGCATAGAAATATTCACTGTAATAGAATGAAAAAATAATATTGACATATTGCAGCACTAAGCCCTATTTATTTTTCACTTGTAAAATGAAGACATTTTTAAGTCATTGTATATAGTAATTTTATGTGATATTATCTTATTATTGGGCACAATGCATTTATAATATATTCACAAATAAATAAATGTACATTAATGTCCTTTACAGTTTTGGGTCACACTATTTTTATTGTATAAACTGTTAACAACAAGCCTACTATACATTAACACATGTTGTGCATTAATTATTAACTGTAAGTTAATATAAATAAAATACGTACAATGTAACAAAACCTGAACTCATTTGGCAAGCATTACTACAGTAACATATTATAAAGTGACTTTAATCTAGGCCTGTGAAAGCAAGTCATTTCCTTTAACATATTAACGTCAGCAGGTTGTAAAAAATGTGAAAAGCTGCTTTCTCTCATTTGCCCAAATCTATACAATTAAGTATGAATCAATGGCAGATACATTTCAGCAGTGGGAGAAGACATAGAGAAGGCAAACAATTGCAGATAAAACAAGATTGTTTTTGGTTTAATCACTTTTATTAAATCACTCTGATTGTTATTGATTGGTACTCAATATACGCATAGAAAAGCGCAAACGAGGAATCGCTTTGTTTTATGTTGTACATTAACATGTCTTGCATGAAGTTAATTACAGTTAAATGAACACCCAACAACTTACGATATGTTAAAAAGCAATTACTAGGATTTACTGAGTATCAGCACAGCCCTACTTTAATATTTTGTAAATGTATTTCAAAATGATTGACTTGATAATTTCTCATTTGTAAAATAGTTTATAAATAGGAAACTATATATTCACTATTAAGGCTACCACCTTTACCTGTGTAAACCTCTCAGTTTACTTTACTATTAATACATTGTATCCTTGTTGAACGGCATCCCAGTTCATTGTTAAACAACCTAGCTTTTTTGCACAAAGACTGGCTGTAGATGAATATTTCTTTACATACTTGTCTGCCAGCACTGGTATACAATCACTGTTAAGAAACTACAGTGTCCACAATGCACCTGACAGAACTCAACTTCCTGCCAAATGAATACTCAGAGCCTTGCTTGTTTAACATGACACAATGACAACATTTTAAAATATATTTTAAGGAGATGGTATAGGAAAGAGGTAAATTAATTAAAAAAAAAAAAAAAAAAAAAAAAAACTACATTTAGAGTTGTTGTTTCAAATTCTTAGTTTGCTTGTGCAAGTTACTTGTAAATTTCAAGGATGTTTGATAAAAGTGAAAAAAACAACATTATGTATTGCTTAGTACAGCAATAAAAGTATGGTAATGTTAATATCCAATTGAAAGGTACTGTTAGTATAGCACTTGTTTTTTTTAATCCCACCCATTTTAAAAGGTGCCCCTCAGTTTACTGCAGGTAATTTAGGCGTTTACAAAAAGATGTAAACATGGCACACTTATTAACAAAAAAGAAAAACTTGTGTTAATATGTTAGTAGTTAATTAATTGTTAATACACTATAGATTTAGCAGGCACTTTTTTAAACAATTATTAACAAAAATGGAAAATATTTGTTAATACGTAAGCTAGGTTTTAAAAAAGTGGCTCAGTTTTAACCCTTTAAGCAGAGCTCTTATTTATTGACAAGTGATAGAGAGAAAGATTTTTGAGAGGAAAAGAAAGAAATTATTCTGTGTGTTGCTGTGGCAAAGTGGTTGGTAAGGGGAACAGGTGTAGCGGTGATGCGGTGCAGGAGTGATGAACAGACTGCAGTGATTCAGTGAACAAGGTGTTTTAATTGGTAATCCAGGTTTGGTGACCGATAAAAAATAACTCCCCGGCTATACACAACAATGTATATAGCGCGGGGATAACAAAAACTGGGCACAGTCCCGAACAAAAACGCAAGACACAGTCAACAGTCCTGGGTGCATGCCGACGTGCAGGTGCTCAGTGCAGACACAGGTTTGTGTGGAGTGTAGTGGTGCTCCGGATAGTGCTGACCCTTTTCCAACAGCTCCGGAGAAGTGCTATAACTGTCTATAGTGACAATACACACACAACACGTATTTTCCTTTTAATTACAGAGAGCTCCTCTCTCGCTCCTTCTCCCTCCAAACGTTTACCCAAAAGAAGGAAAAGATCAGCGTTACCCAGGCCCCTATATGTAATCCCGCATGATATCTAGGTAAACGGTTGCAGCTGCCTTATTACTTGCAGCTGCCTCTCGTTTACCTTTCAAATCAATACCGTCTTACAACAGAGTCTAGCTTCTTTCCAGGCTGACCCACTTCCCTGACCCGGAAACGAACTGTCAGGCCAGCACTTCCAGATAATTCTCCTTTCGTTCTTTAGCGCCCTCACAGGTCGGGAGGAAGATTCATCACCAGAACTCATATTTCTATCATAGTTGCCCATTTGATTACTGATATATCAACTGGAATTAATGTTAGAATTAATTATGTTCCTATACCTGTACTGCATAAATATCAAACCCTAGTAGGCAGGTTTTAACTCAATGTTCACGTTCCTTACAAACACACCCGAATCATATATGTGCACGCCTGTCAGTGCAGTTATACAGTATTTTAATCGGTTATGAAGTCTGTTACTTGGCACGTGGAGCCGCCAAATATAACACTCCTACAAACGTGCAATCGGAACTGCATTCTGAATTTCAGAATGTTATATATAGACTAAGTTGTGCCACTAAACTTCATGCAAAGATCTGACTCAAATATAGTAATCCGTTATGTATCTGCTCGTCACATATCCACCCTAACCATTTATCCGCAATGATAAAGCTCTTCAGCAAAGTTACCCACGTGTGCAGCGTGAATGCAAAATGGATACAGAAAAGCCAAAGCGAGTTGTGCTTACAACTGAAAAAAAGTTGGAAATACTTTCACTTTGGGAAAAGTGAGTTACCAGGGATAAAATAGCACCCAATTTTGGAATTTGAAAGTCTGCTTCAGAGATTAAAAGGTTTGCATAAGGGCTCTGACAGTTTCTTTAGCCTGGCTGGAACAGCACCCGAAGCCGATCAGACTCAACATTTTTACTTCAACAAAGTCATTTAAGTACTGCGCATTTCATTTTGATTGTAATTTCAATTTTGTACATTACTGTTTAGTTTTAGTTTTTTTTTGTTTAATATTGCTTGAGCAAATGGACACTTGCAGTTTATTTTGTTCTCCATAATAAATCTATACATTTTGTTACTGCACGAACACCCTGTATCTTTCTAAACAAGGGATTTAGGGAAGCTCCCTAATAAAAGCTGAATCTCAAATAATTGTGTGAATGTAGTAATTATTAGAGCTGTGTATAATGGTATTTAAAACAGGATTAATTTATCTGACTCTTTACATATCCGCACTGACTCTGGCCATACCACAGACAGATACGTGATGGATTATACTGTATTCTTAAATTTTAAATTAACTATACTATCAAGGCACTTTCACACCAAGCGCGCTTCAACAAAGCGTCAGAGTCCAGCGTGACATACATTTTTTAGAATACTGTTGATCTCATGGAGGCGTAGAGTGATCTCCGCAAGTATAAAATATATATATTATATATATAAACCCTATATATATATTATATCTATATAATAATATATATATATATATACACACACACACACACACACACACACACACACACACACACACACACACACACACACACACACAGGCCATTTTCAGATGTGGAGGACAACTCCTTTGAAAAGTTTTCTCGAAACAATTGAATTTATCTTACCTTATGGAATAACAAGTTTAACCCCCGTTTTTTTTTCTCATTTTTCTACACATCCTACCCCACAACTTCCAAGTGAAAAAAAATATTCTAGAAATTTGTAGAAAATTAATTAAAAATAAAAACTGAAATAGCTTGGTTGGATAAGTGTCCACCCCCCTTGCAATAGCAATCCTAAATTAACTCAAGTGTAACCAATCGCCTTCAAAATCACACACCAAGTTAAGTGGCCTCCACCTGTGTTAAATTGTAGTGATTCAAATGATTTCAGGATAAATTCAGCAGTTTCTGTAGGTTACCTCTGCTGGGTAGTGCATTTCAAAGCAAAGACTCACCCATGAGCACCAAGGCGCTTTCAAATGCTACACTGGAGTGGCTAAGGAACAAAAAGGTAAATGTCCTTGAGTGGCCCAATCAGAGCCCTGACCTAAATCCAATTGAAAATTTGTGGCATGACTTGAAGATTGCTGTCCATCAACGCTCCCAAGGAACTTAACAGAGCTTGAACAGTTTTGCATAAAGAACTTTTGAGAGCCACTGTGTGTGTGTGTGTGTGTGTGTGTGTGTGTGTATATTATATATATATATATATATATATATATATATATATATATATATATTATATATATATATATATATAAATACATGGATGAAAGCTATATTTGCATCCTCAGCCATTCAAAGAAAAGGCATAATACCACAGTAGTGACGTCAAAAAGTGATTCTTCTAGAGGAAAATACACTTGAACTTTGACCCATTCACCTCCTCAAGACCACCACTTTCAATTCAATCACAAACTGTAGACACAGTGCGTAAGGTGGGACAACATCCTGGATGGGACGCCAGCCCATCGCAGGGCACCACACACACAGGGCAGTTTAGAGTGACCAGTCATCGTAAACAGCATGCATTTGGACTGCGGGAGGAAACTCACACGAACACGGGGAGAACATGCAAACTCCACACAGACAGACCCCTAAGCCAGAATCAAACCCAGGACCTGGCACTGTGAGGCAGCAGTGGTAATCACCACGCCACCATGCCGCCCTAGAAATGTTCATTAATGATCAACAAAATGAGAATACATTTTTAAATTTACAAATGATGTAAAGCTGAGTACATTTGTATCTCAAAGAAACTGGAGAGGAACAGGAAATTAAAACAAGGTAAAGGCAATCATCCAAATAAAGCTGAAGCTTTACGTGAGTTACAGAAAAACAATCATTATTTCTGTAACTCACTGAAGCCCATCTCTCTCTCTCTATACATCAACTTGGCAAAATTGTTTTTATTCAACAATAAGAATGAGACATTTAGATTGAGAATGGTTGTTTGAATACTGTGCAAGCCTCTGCAGCAATCAAGTAAATGTTTATATTTTACAAAACCGCATCTTTAAACAGTATGATACAGTCAAATGTGTCAATAAAGTTTGTTTATCTCTTTAGAACTTGATCCCAGAACTTTGTCAATTCACTTAGAAAAGAGGCCTAATGACTCAGCAGGAGCAAAGTAGTAACCCATTCTTTGCACCTTTTTTGAGGTATTTAGGATGGTCTTAAATTTGTTTTAAGATGGTAGTAACAATCAATTCATAACACATCTATGTATTAGATACTATTTTTTACTAGGCTTTTAAGCCTATCTTAGAAGAATATGAACAAAACAGACTCATCTGTAGGACACAGGCTTGTTTGAATAGTATGCAGTGTTAGTCCATTTTATGTTAATGCATTTTATGAAAAGATCATAAAATGACCAACTTTGCTTTAATTAGCTGTTATCATAAGGCAATTTTCTCATTAACCAATATGGCATATATCATGAAATTTGAAACTACCATTTGGATAACTTTATAATACCAGTCATTAACATAATACAATTTGAATATAGCATAGCAATATTGGTATGATACTGCAATAGATTGACAGTGTGTATTGGGCCATCATGGAGTTGTGATACTGTTGGTATTGTATGTCAGCATATAAAAATATTACTACTTTGGTTCCTGGCTCATACTATTGAGCCATTGTACTGGTATGGCCCTTTTGTACAGAACCACAGCACAGCCACCCTAGCACTACAGTGCCATAGAAGATTATCTGTTAAGGGACTACATTGCTTTGTATCACTTCTCCAAACCCAGTTTTATTGAAGCGCAACTGAACATCACTAAAATGAGTGACAACTGCACTTCTGCAGCATGAAAAGATTCAGTTCTGTCTTCAGTCACTGACACAACACAGCTTCTAAACAGCTGTGTGAACAAACCGAGCTTCTTAAGTTTTGAACTATTATCTCTACAGTGATTGAAACTGTGGAAGGCTGACTGAATGCTTGGCTGTTTTGTGATCCCCTGAGTCACACTTCGTTTAATCATCGTTCCTCTTCAGTGCTTTGCAGCTCCACTCCCAAATGCGACAAGGAAATTACAGTGGAATGAATTTGTCACCCCTGCTGGTTCCCGAAGAGGACTGTTTTTGAAGTGATCTTGATTACCAGAGCAGAGGTTAGGTTTGTATAGAGCCTGTTTTTTTTTGAAGTGGTCTTGCTTACCAGAGCACAGGTTAGGTTTGTATAGAGCCTGTTTTTTTTGAAGTGGTCTTGCTTACCAGAGCAGAGGTTAGGTTTGTATAGAGCCTGTTTTTTTTAAGTGGTCTTGCTTACCAGAGCAGAGGTTAGGTTTGTATAGAGCCTGTTTTTTTTTTGAAGTGGTCTTGATTACCAGAGCAGAGGTTAGGTTTGTATAGAGCCTGTTTTTTTTTTGAAGTGGTCTTGATTACCAGAGCAGAGGTTAGGTTTGTATAGAGCCTGTTTTTTTTTTTTTGAAGTGGTCTTGATTACCAGAGCAGAGGTTAGGTTTGTATAGAGCCTGTTTTTTATTGAAGTGGTCTTGATTACCAGAGCAGAGGTTAGGTTTGTATAGAGCCTGTTTTTTTTTTTTTGAAGTGGTCTTGATTACCAGAGCAGAGGTTAGGTTTGTATAGAGCCTGTTTTTTATTGAAGTGGTCTTGATTACCAGAGCAGAGGTTAGGTTTGTATAGAGCCTGTTTTTTTTTGAAGTGGTCTTGATTACCAGAGCAGAGGTTAGGTTTGTATAGAGCCTGTTTTTTTTTGAAGTGGTCTTGATTACCAGAGCAGAGGTTAGGTTTGTATAGAGCCTGTTTTTTTTGAAGTGGTCTTGATTACCAGAGCAGAGGTTAGGTTTGTATAGAGCCTGTTTTTTTTTGGTTAGGGTTTGTGTTCATCCGACAGTGAAAAAATAATGACGTGCAGGTTTTGCAACTGTCAGCTAGAATCAAAAGATAAAGTCATTAAGCATCATTAGCTGTTTATTGCTTCTGGGGTAAATATAGCTTTTTTGCTTGTACAATATTTTGCATTAATATGCTAATGCTTTGCTTTATTTCAAGTGGCGCAAACTTTGCACTGAAGCACATGTTTTGAGTCTGAATGGATTTGAATGGATAAATCTGCTTTGCTTAGTGTTTAAACCCCAACCCATATAGAATATATATATAATATATATATATATATATATATATTATATATATATATATGATATATAAATAAACACACACACACACACAGTACTGTGCAAACGTTTTAGGTAGGTGTGAAAAAATGCTGTAAAGTAAGAATGCTTTCAAAAATAGACATGTTAATAAATTATATTTATCAATTAACTAGATGCAAAGTGAGTGAACAGAAGAAAAATCTAAATCAAATCCATATTTGGTGTGACCACCCTTTGCCTTCAAAACAGCATCAATTCTTCTAGGTACACTTGCACAAAGTCAGGGATTCTGTAGGCATATAGTCAGGTGTATGATTAAACAATGATACCAAACAGGTGCTAATGATCATCAATTCAATATGTAGGTTGAAACACGATCATTAGCTGAAACAGAAACAGCTGTGTAGGAGGAATAAAACTGGATGAGGAATAGCCAAACTCTAACAAGGTGAGGTTGCTGAAGACAGTTTACTGCCAAAAGTCATACACCATGGCAAGACTGAGCACAGCAACAAGACACAAGGTAGTTATACTGCATCAGCAAGGTCTCTCCCAGGCAGAAATTTCAAGGCTGACAGGGGTTTCCAGATGTGCTGTCCAAGCTCTTTTGAAGAAGCACAAAGAAACAGGCAACGTTGAGGACCGTAGACGCAGTGGTCGGCCAAGGAAACTTACTGCAGCAGATAAAAGACACATCATGTTTAATTCCCTTCCCTGGTACACCCATCTACTGTCCGGAGAAGTCTGGTCAAAAGTGGCCTTCATGGAAGACTTGCGGTCAAAAAGCCATACCTCCGACGTGGAAACAAGACCAAGCGACTCAACTATGCACGAAAACACAGGAACTGGGGTGCAGAAAAATGGCAGCAGGTGCTCTGGACTGATGAGTCAAAATTTGAAATATTTGGCTGTAGCAGAAGGCAGTTTGTTCGCCGAAGGGCTGGACAGTGGTACACGAATGAGTGTTTGCAGGCAACAGTGAAGCATGGTGGAGGGTCCTTGCAAGTTTGGGGCTGCATTTCTGCAAATGGAGTTAGGGATTTGGTCAATTGCTCCTCAATGCCGAGAAGTACAGGCAGATACTTATGCATCATGCAATATCATCAGGGAGGCATATGATTGGCCCTAAATTTATTCTGCAGCATGACAACGACCCCAAACATACAGCGAAAGCCATTAAGAACTATCTTCAGCGTAAAGAAGAACAAGGAGTCCTGGAAGTGATGGTATGGCCCCCACAGAGCGCTGATCTCAACATCATCGAGTCTGTCTTGGATTACTTGACGAGAGAGAAGCAACTGAGGCTGCCTAAATCCACAAAAGAACTGTGGTTAGTTCTCCAAGATGATTGGGCCAACCTACCTGTTGAGTTCCTTCAAAAATTGTGTGCAAGTGTACCTAGAAGAATTGATGCTGTTTTAAAGGCAAAGGGTGGTCTCAGCAAATATTGATTTGATGTAGATTTTTCTTCTGTTCACTCACTTTGCATTTTGTTAATTGATAAATATAATCTATTAACATGTCTATTTTTGAAAGCATTCTTACTTTACAGCATTTTTTCACACCTGCTTAAAACTTTTGCACATTTCATCATTATGTTTTTAAAGAGGGTATAGGCAGTATTTACTGTAAATAAGCAGTTGATTAAAAAGAGTGGGGGGCTGTACATTACTGTTACTGCCACTAATGAGAAATTATGGGAACTAAATTATTTTGTTGTGCGAGGTCTGTTTGTCAAAATGTTAAAAAAAAAAAAAAAGATAATATTTAATAAAAAATATGTATGTAGTTAAAACATGACCTATACTGTACTATTACTGATAAATCTATTTGAGTTATTTTATTAATGTGCATCTGTAATAAAATAAAATGAAAAATTATAAAAATAGTTTCACAGGGCTCTAGTTTGTACTAATATTATTTTATTTAATAAGCTACAAGTTGTTGCCTCTAGGTTTGAGTAGTAAGGCTGCAGTTTTCCATGGCTCAGTTTTAGACCCAATGTGTTTGTTACCCCGATCAAACTTTAATAGAGCACAATACCAATAATGGCAACACAGTGTACAGTAGGTGAAACAAATACTGCAGTGTTTCCCATACCGAATATTAGTTATACACTGGTTCAGTGGTATGTGAAAGTGGGTTTGAGTACTGTAGCTCAGAGGTTAGAATGTGGGCTGCAGTGTGCAATGCAATAGGTTCGAGTTGCTCAGTGGTTTCTGTGCAGGGCTACAGTGTGGAATGTAGTGGGTTTGCGTAATTCAGTGGTTAAGTGCAGGGTCGTAGTGTAGAAGGAAGTTTGAGTATCCATGTAGCTAGTTCAAGCGGCTTTTCCTGTATGGGTTGAGCAAAAGAGAGATGGAGCAAGAGACTGTGATTCACAGCCATTTACATGGTCTGTCATATCTGTGTGCCAGCAAGGAATCTTGTTAATTTTTTGATAAAGTTGTTTAACAAATGTGCTTGATTTCCACTCGGGGAGCCATTTGATTATATGACTCTTGACAAGATATAACATTCCTACTAGAAGCAGCAGATACTATTGAGGCAGAATATCTGTTATAGTCTGACATAGGAAAGGTACACTACACAGAGTTTGTCTTTATCCCCTTCAGTGATGCTTGTATTATTAGATAATGGGTTAGACTTTTTCCATAATATTCAAAACGATTAAGGTGGGATATACAGTATGAATAGAGGCTGAGCAACAGCAGCTCGTCGCCAGTGGATTGTAGGGCCACCACTGGGTAGTCTACAAGGTATTTTATAGGGAGCATCAAGTATAACCCATTATCTTATAAAAAAGCAACACGAAGGGGAGCAGAGTAAATCACAGCTTTCACCCGACAGGGCATAGACTCCACAAGGTGCTGGAAAGTGTTTCTATGGATGCTAATCTATTCAATTGTTAGAACTTTACAGTGTGGTGCAGAGAGGTAGTCAGGACCACGGTGATGAATGCATCATTCAAGTTCATCCCAAATCTATTCAATCGACTTTCCCATTGGTGATATAGTCTGATGGCCGATGTCTTGGAGCAGCCTACCAACAGGACTGACCTTGCTACTGTGGTACCTGCTCCATGTGTACCTATTATTGTGCCCCTTTCGAATGCTGTTAGATGTGCTGTAAGAACTTTAAAGTGTTGCAGAGAACGCAAGTGAGAGGAAGACAATTCTGTGGCACAACAAAGCAATATTTGGATACTACAGGGATGGCACTAGCACCAGGCTCACTTCTGTTTATTCCCTCGTCAGTCTTGGCTTTTAATCAGTCTATTCAAACTGATTGTGACTGGGACTCCAAGTCTGAATGGCACTCAAATCATCTGTTGCATCTCAGTCCAGGACAGCAATTGCTACCCCCCTTGACTCCTGCCAGACAAGAGCACAGCTCAAACAAACAAAACAAAGGCCATAGCATGACAGATAACACTGTACAGATTTCCATCAATATTAGAAATGGTCAGTGTGAAACACAAAAATGTATTAAACTGCGCTTCACCTTGAAGCCCCTTGAAGGTAACCTTTTTAAAGTGCTCCTTTTCATTTCATTTGGCCTGTGAAAATATTACTTATACTACACATATATGTATATTTATAATCCAGGGGCAGTTACAGAACAACAAACTTATCTTTCATGGCTAAGATAGGATTTTTCCTAACTTGGTATTACAAAAGCATTTTCTAAATCAGCAGTGTCTACAATGTCCTAAGTGTCTCATCCTATCTTAACTTCAGTTAGGAAATCCTATCTAATGCCAATTGTATCTGTAAATGACTGATCGAGTCTGAATGGAGCAGCTTACAGCTCGAGCTACAGGTAACTGTCACCAGAACATACATGTTTTTAAGTTTTGGCATCTAACTTGATTCAGTTGTGGTAAAGAAATGCAGATATACAAACAGACATGAATTGCATCTTGTGTGTGTATGTAATATATAATTAATCACAGTTAACTTCTGCAATTAACAAGTTGATTTTTTGGGAGATTTTTAACGTGCATTAATCGCACATTTGTCTTATTTCCTGATGTTACCTTTTTTTTTAAAACTTATTTTTGCATTACTACACCGTGCTTTTATCAGCATCTCATTTGTTTGTGCTCTGCGGTGATTGCTTCCTGATTGACTCTGGAACAGAGGGGTGGGACAGTATTTGCAGAAAAAAAAAAAACCTCCCGCTTTGCAGTGTCTCTCTTTCTGTCACAGCTGATGAGAGGCAGTGATGTGGGATGTAACAAAAGAATCATACCGAACGTAGCATCTCCTGTTTTATACAGAATATTCTTCTCACTGGAGAAATGCCTATTGCAGGTAGTTTTTTTTTAAAAAAATACATGCTTATATATTTACATATCTTTTTTGAGCACTGACACAGGCTGGAATCTTCTCTAATCACCGCACAGGTAAGCTTATTTGCTGGTTGCAAAACAAAACAATTTTTCAGAGCACACTCAATAATGTTTCACACTACCTTTCTTCTACAATTACGGCTGTAGACACTCCAGCATAGTCGGACTCCTACACACACCAGCAGCCCAGAACTGACTGGCTGCTCTCTTTAAATACCCTGCACTTGGCTCTAATTTACAATGATAGCCAGGTGCAGGGGATAATTAGTAATAAAACAATTAACCAATGTGATTAAACAATAATCAAACTAACGTTTTTCAGCTCATGTCCTTCTGGGAGGTGTAGTTGTGACGTCCTTATGAGGATGTCTGACAGGATCCAATATCAGACCGGAAAGGAAAAATTGTAATGTCGGACCTGGTCCAACAGAGGACTGCAAAGAGTTAAGGAGATCCACTATTATGAGAATGTGAGTTCACCTTTTCCATTCCAAGTAAACATGACAATAGAAAACCGCTGATCACAATCCTATATTAACTAACACACAGGATGGCCAGCATCTCATCTCTCTAGACATCAGAATGTGGTACACCTTGCTGCAACACTGGAACAATCAGTGAATGAAGTTCCAGCAGCTCATCTTTAATTGTTTGGATATCAGTTTCCCACAATTTCATCATCCAAGCTTGCATCTCCCAAGCATCTACAATAATGCAGTCAGACTTCCTATAATTGCTAATCCCAACCCTTTTCAACCTTCTCCCATCAGCAAGAACCTATATGTTAGCAGTACTCTCTCCATCCACACACTCCACTTATGCAACAGGCTGGGCAACCTTCTCTACTTTCTGCGCTCAGAACAGGATATCCCCACACCATTTAACAAAAACTGAATTGTAGCTTTCATTGCTCATGCTTGGGACACACTGCATTTATTTCCAAAATTCAATTCCACTTCCAAGGCATGTTCATTCCCTCGCCAACCTTTTTCTCCATCCCAAAAGTATGCCTGACACCAAGTAATCACCAGAGCCTCCCTCCTGCATCTCCTTCCAGACTTCCTATAACCACGGATATCCTCAATACACTGATATCAATTCTCAGTTCAGGATGTTTCAATCTATTCAACAACATCGTCCTGGAAGCAATGTGCCTAACTGCCGCCTTTGGATTTTTGAGAAGTTAAGAATTCACAGTCCCCTCATCATCTAGTTTCCCAGCCATCCGCTCATGTGACCTCTCTCTCGTTCCAGATCTACATTACATCCTGTTCCTGAGAATCCAAGACAGACCAATTCTGCCAAGGTCAATCCATCCAAATTTCTAAAGATAGATTCCCCTCACTGCCCTTTCTCCTCTCTAAGTTTGTATCTATTAAAAGACCTATCAGTTCCTTAGACCCCCTCTTCACGAATTGCTTCAAAAGCATCATTACCAGACACTGGTAATTTTCCACCACTCCGTCCATCACCAGAGCGGGTCTTTCTCCCCTATTCTACATCACACACTCCTTCAGGATTGGCACAGTCTCTTCAGCAGCCAGAGCCCGCATCAGCCATCACCTGACCAAGACCATGGGGTATTGGTCCTCTTCAGCAGTCAATTCCTACATCCAATCACTGCCATCTGATATTACTGCAGTTCACCAGTCTATAGCTAGTATGTCTGGAGTAGGGGTGCCCTTTCTGCCAGGACCACCAGCGGTTTTCCCCTAATAGAAGGGTTTTTTTCTTCTCTGCCGAGCAGATGGCCAACACGTAGCTTGTTCCACCAACAATCTATTTTTAGTTTTTTTTTTGTCGTTGTGTGTCTTTGTTGTCATTGTTTGTCTCTTCTTGCTTCTATGTTATACATTGGTCCGCAGTCTTTGTTTGTCTTCACAGGTGAGGGGTTCAGCAGGGAGCCGGTTGTCCATCTTTTGGGGGGACAGTGAGCCTCACTTCCCTGACCTGGAGTTTCAGTAACTGCAGGTTCTTTGTGTGGTCAGAGGGGACCACTGGCCACACTATACTTTCGCAGCTCATGTGCTATATATCTTGCCTCAAGGAAGAAGGCTGACTTACCCTTCTGGGACATGGCCTTCTTACTCTTAGTGCTTGAGTCCCATAACTAACAATTAGTCTTCGTATAAGTCATTCCGTCCTCCGAGGGTCGACCCTGGTTGCTAACAGGGACCCAGTCCAGGGGCTTGAAGGCCATTAGGGATAGCCTCAACTCTATAGGGAAGGCTCTCTTGGTTGGAGTCCGGACTGTCTTTTTCTTTCTCTCTCTCCCCTGCTCTAGAGGACAAGCCTCAAATCCCAAGTTGCAAAACACTCCCTTCCTCTGGCAGCATTGGTTCCCGCCCGGTGAATTTATTTCAGCATTTTGTTTTGCAAAACTAAAAAAATACTAATTCCAAAAATATTCATACCCTGACAAAGAAAATTAAATTAATAGCCAGTTGTGGCACCTTTAGCAATGATAACCTCTTTTAAACGATTAGGATATTTGTTAATGAGCTTTTGGCATGATTCAACGCAAAATTGTTCCAGTTCTTTTAAATTCTGAGGACTTCTCTTTTGCACAGCCTTCTTCAACTCGTACTAAAGATTCTCAGTAAGATTTAGATCTGGACTTTGACTAGGCCATTCCAGAACCTTGATTTTATTCTTTTTTAACCATTCTGAAGCAGATTTTGTTCTGTGCTTTGGATCATTGTTGTGTTGAAACATCCAGTTGCGCTTTAAACCAAGTTTTGTAGCAGAGGTTTTCAGGTATTGGCCAGTATCTTTTGGTATGCTATGGAATTCATTTTACCATGTCTTGGTAAGGATATTACTGCCTCAATGCATGACAGTAGGAATGGTGTTCTCTTCTTTGTACACCTCACTAGACTTTCGCCAAACGTAATGACTATCGGCGTGACCAAATAGCTTGTTTTTTGTTTCATCACTCTACATTCCATCTTAATTTAAGATAGGAAATAGCATATTGCAGAACATTCCTAATTTGTTAATTTCCTAAATTGCTTTCCTAACATTTAGTACTTGGTTGAACCTTTTCTATCTGTCAGTTAGAAAAATAAAATTGTTAGTTTGCAAGATCTGAACAAACCATGCAAAAAAATTAAATGATGTATATGTATTACTGTTGTTATGTATCAAATGATCCATCAGTATATTCTGGGATGTGTACCTTTAACAGCAAGCTACATGTATTGTCTAGATCTAGCCCCACCTCCATGACGAGATAAAGTGGTTCATCGTGTTATGTACGGGACAGTATGAAGCTGGAGTTAGATGCGCGCACATATTACTGTCGGTGATTATATATATATAAAACTTTACTGAGGAATAAGATATGAAGTAATCTGTGTTGATTCTAGTGTGTTATTGTATTATACAATGAGATGCTCCATTGAACTATAACCAGCGGCTCATATATACACTGCTGTGCAAAAGTCTTAGACATGTTGCATTTTTCTACTCAAAGCCTCCACTAGTGTTTTCTACTATTATCAACCTTGATTTGAATAAACAAGGAAAAACATCGAGTGAAAGAGCTTGCATTACTTGATTTTCAAGGTGTGATATCCAAAGCATAATCAACAAGTACAGAAGAGCATCATCTGTAATTGACAAACCCAGGACTGGAAGACCCAAAAAGCCATCTGACAAGGATTAGCAATACGAAGGTAATATCCACACGGCTACTGCGGGACATAAACAGCAGGCTGTGTGCAAAAAATAAGTGTAATAGTGAACTAATACAATGTCAATAACTACTGTATAAATTAGTGTAATATTCAAAAATTATCAAGTAATATATGACGATAAAAGCAACAAGTTCTTATCTGTATAGGTTCTCTCTCTGTCAGTGTCAGTTCTCTGGGAAAATGACATGGACATCTGTGCATGCAGTCCTCTTATGCCCTTGGTGGCAGCCATGACTGCAACACAAGATCTGCGAGCAGTTTTGGTATAGAATATTCCGGTGTCGGGGTCTTTAAGAGGTAAACACCCATTAGGTAATGTTTTTGTCCTTGAAAGGGAACCACACAACTTTATGTCCACCTTCTTCGCAGAGCCGAAACCTAAAATCCATCATTAGACAAACACTTTATACAAAAGACAAGTCATTAAGTCGTGCTGCCTTGTATTGAACGCCTCTTCATGAAAAATTTAAACTGTGGTGATGCTTATGTTATTGCTAAGAAATGGGATGACTGTATTAGCGTGGAGAGGTTAAAAAACTAAGGGCAGCGTAATAAGCTGTTATGATGCCAAGTCATTTTAATCAGCCCTGCTAATTTAGCAAGGGTCACAATCCAGGGCCTGCATGTTTCCGGTAAATCTGAGAGAAAGGCAATTTCTCAGTGTTGATAAAAAGAACATCAGCCTGTAATGGAAAAGCTGTATCGTTTGATGTGTCATATACTAATGTATTAACTGCTTCAGTAATCAAATGATCTTTCACTGTAGAAACCAATAAGCTGGTAAATAGATTGGATGCTTGGTGTACGTGTGGAGACAGGGAGGTTTTAAAAAGAGAGAAGCAAACAATAAGATAAAATAATAATGATGCACTTAATTACTTGTTCTGTAACGCAGTCTGAACCACTTCATTGATTGTCCAGTATACCGGATGAAATGCAACAATGTTAATTCTAGGTTAAATCTTTCATTAACATATAACCAGGACATCTTTTGGATATGTTACCAATGATTTCCATTACATGAGTAGATGTTAAAACTTCATGCTGATTTGAACTTGGCTCTCACCAAGTTAAGGACCAACTAAGACGTAGCTTTACAGTAAACTAATGTGATCCATCTGCATCTCCATCCATTTACATTTCTTTCCATCTGATGATGTAGATATCCTTCTGCCTGGTGTTGATAGCTGAAGTGTAATGCTGACTCCAGGGGTCAGCTTATTTTGCCTCCCCAGCACATCAGCACACACAACGGCTGCGATGCTGGCTCTGGTGATCAACCACAGTGCGATCTCCCCAGTGCATCAGTATAACAACTGTCTGGATTGAGCTAAGTAGAGTACATCTATGGGTTCTTCAAGTGGGCACCTTCCGTCCTCAGTGTTTTGTCGACTAGCCCACACTACCTCAAGAGGGCTCGACAGTGATTCCGGCATCCCAGCATCACCCCCCTCCGACCCACACTCAACTCAGCCCAGCTTACCTGTACATCAGCGTTGCTTTCTTTCTATTGTTCATTCTTTCTTTCTATTGTGCTTGAAATCCCCATCCAGAATCTTTCCGTCTCTACCACAGCCAGTTGCTGCTCCTTTCTGCTGCTTCAGAAACGTTCTTCACTGTGCAACACAATTCTTGCCCACTGAACCCGACATCTCTAAGAAACCGGGTTGTAGAGTGTGCCACAAATCCTTGACAACCCACCTCCACTGGGTATACCTGGACTCTCCATCCTTGCTGTTCCACTTCAGCAGCTAGTTGGGCATACCAAAGTTTCTTCCTCTCATACTCCTCATCCACAGCATCCTCACCTGGCACTGTTAACTCTGCCATATGAACAAGGAGTGTTCATCCAGACCACAAGACAATGTCTGGTCGAAGGTTAGTGGTGGCAATCTCAGGTGGAAAAATAAGCCATTGATCAACATCTGCCAGCATTTTCCAGTCTCTAGCAGCTTTCAGTTGTCCTGAGTGAGGCTTGGTTTTAACACCTTATATTTTGAATATGTATTAAACATCCAAAAAGCCAATTTCACATGGATTTTCCTTTGACAGTTATGAGTATGATCAATTTTGACAGTCTTACCAGGCCTTTAGTGCTTTAAGTACAATAAATTTTGTGAAAATATCTAGTTTAATAATTAGTGTGTGCAGCACAAGGTTCTTTAATGTTTTTAAAGACAATTATTTCAAATGAACATGGTCAGCAAAATCACGCATAGAATAAATTCAAGTATCTCATATTTTTAGTTTACAGGACAATATAATAGACATACATAAAAGTTTGGTGGAATCATTTAGGAAATTCTAAATATACCTGCATATATGACCAAAAGTCAAGCAGTCATTGGACTGCGACTGCTGAGGTAATTCTCACATCTACGTAATTGCTGCTAGTAACAAAGTCAGTTAAATTAGTCAGTGCTTTGGGTTTACCTCCTTCCCAGCCTCCACCTCACCAGGTGGGTTAGTTGAACTGCCTCTCTGACTATTTCTCAGCGCCGTATGAGACGTCAAAATGCTGTGATACATGCTTTTATTATTGGTATTTATGCTGTAATAAAATATTGTTTTAAATCTCTAGTTGTCTTTGACTAAAAAAATTGTGCTACAAATTACCAGATTGAGAAACAAAAAATCAATCAACTCTACAGAGGTGCCAGTGTTTCCATGCACTTCTTTAATATCAATCTCATATTCACAACAAATACATTTACCTTTCTGCATATAATACAGCCTTTTAAATATTTTTACACAGAAATTAATCTTTTTTCAGAATTTCATCTATCAAAATGTGTTTTTTTGTTTTCATTTTCTATTTTTGTTTTTTTTTGTCTCCATGCTTTCTAGCAAACTGACAATATTTTAATTGTACAAATTTACAAGTGAAATGAAACTCCCCCCAAAGAAATGGGCTGTAGAAAGGCAGGAGGCGGTGGCGTGGTTGGGGTTAGGAATAGAAAAGAAGAGAGTCGTGGATGATACTGTACAAAATAGTGAGATAGCTGTACAAAGCAAAACAGACATCCAAATGAAGTTTGTCCATCACTTAAAACATACCATATTAACATTATTCTCTTTAAAAACAAATTATATATATATATATATATATATATATATATATATATATATATATATATATATATATATATATATATATATATATATATATATATATATAGATATAGATATAGATATAGATAGACACACACATCCACAGTGGGAACTACTGTATCACGTTTCTTTAACCGCAAGTCTGTTAAAGTCTATATTTTCATCCTCATTTGCTTCAGTGAGATTACAGTACTCCCCTCATTATTGTGTGGAACTTCTCATGTCCTAGTCAACTTCTTCACTTTCAAAAGTCTCAGAAGCTTCAATACTATAGACCAGCCCTCTCCTCCATGTTGATCTGTAACTATTAAGAGTCCCTGTGTTTTCATTTCTAGGCAGAGTACACAACACACACACACACTGAGGGAGGCCTGAATACCTACAGACTGACTTGGAAGTGGGGGTTTCTCTTTAGTACCACAAAGGTATTCCTTAAATGAAAAAAGATCAACTAAACAATAAATCGATGCGACAGTGAAAACACTGCTGAAGTCTATTCATGGTGGGAAAATAAATTGTAACCGCTGCTATGCTTTTAAGACCTTAAACTTGCAGCGTTGGTTATTCTGATCTAGAAATGAAAAGTATTTACTTACAAAATGCTATTGCCCAGCAGTAACCACTTCATCACATATACATTTGGTAGCTCACATGGATTTACTTCAACTTTCAAATTAAACTTCTTATTTCTATCAATCATTCATTAGTTTCAATGTATGGTACACTAACTGAACAATGACAAACCCAAGTGTAACAGTATAACTGTGTTCAGAGATGCTTTGCTTGTCTTTATTGCCTTGCTTGCTTATCATAAGCAAAAGCAACATATTTCCAGGAATAGTTATAAGACAAGTGTGTTTCATATGCACACTCCAGGACTGGTGGGTCAAGAGTGGGTACAGACTTAAGTATGGTTTAAATAACATTAAACCAGAAACCTTTTTGTTAAAAGTATCCTAACCAGATTCAATTCATTTCACTGACACTGGTTAATGTAAGTGTTCAGAGTTTACAATACAACAAGAAGCTGTGACAGCAGGATACCTGCTGTACACAACAGCTCTCCAGGGGTATGGGGTATTTTTAATGCAAGGTCTTGAAATTGTCTGAAAGAATACCTGGCTACTAGGTTTGTTGTTTTTTTTTTTAAACCCTTAGACCCTGTCTTCTTGTTTGAATAAAATAGTTTTTATACATGTATGCTCCAAATGAAAATTTGATACTTTTCTTTTTCTTTAATTTGCAAATGAGCATTTCTAGTGTTTGTTCAAGTAAAACAAAAACATTGCTTGCTCCAAATGATGCACTTGACAGTTTATGCTACTTACAGTAATAGCCATCCAAAAGATTACACATAATAAAAGCCCACTTACTCTTATTTCCAAATTGGGTATTTTATTCTAAAAACAGGCTGTGGTTATAGAATGCACATTGAAATGTAGAACTGCAAAAGAAGCACCATTGGAATGGATTAAGGTTGAGTTACCTATAGTAAGAGAAGCAAAGATGGTACATAACTCTACATTGCTTGAGAGCTACCAAATGTCTGAAAATATACTGTGATAGCAAAACAGACTTCCTGAAAGAACAGTAGCAGTTTCACAGCTCTAACAGGTTTCTGCTGTTATTTAAGATAGAAATCAGATGAACACCAGCAAAGCAGGCGCAAGTGTATATACGGTATAGCCTTTCTCTACATGAACTACTGTTTCCCTTTCAGTTGATTTCACCTTCTCTTCATGCTTAGTTTCAGTTTTCTCCCTTTAACAACTGATGGCATTCTCTATTAACTTTTTTTTCATAAAACCTGGGGGGACTCTATGTGTTAACAACATCTTAAACACAATATAACACAAGAAACACCAGCAATACATAGCACATAACTGCAAATAGAATGGCTGACATATTTAATATATAAAAGATGCATCTCCCTAAAGCAAGTCAGTTTCAGACATAATGCAAAAGACACAAGGCCTGACAGACTGACAGTGGGCTGAAAGTAAATGCTTTGTTCACAGGTACATTTGTATCCAAGACTGCAGAAAGGAAGGCTTAAGCATTATGACTGGTGAACAGCGTGGAGTAACTTAAGGGGGGTAGTCTATGAGGAACAGGGTTGCTACCCACCTTCTATTAAATAATTAGTGCTGGTAATCATTGAAGAATTGTCATGCATCAATCTAGAACTATTTCATCCCTTTGAAAACTCAATGTGAATCAGTGCTGTCTTGGCACTACACCCTTATGCTAGTGTCTATGGCAGGTGTCAACCCCACCCTGACATCACTTGTACTTCACTGTCATTTATTATTTTATTAGAGATATGTGGTCTAAACTCCAGCTTTCTACAGGAGACCAATATTCAAATCTTTCTTCACAGAAGTCTAGTCTGTGGTAAATCCATTCTAAAAAAAATCGTCAAGGGGCTTCAATCCCTCGTTTTCCACAAGCATTTCATCTGTTGTGCTGTAGCTTCACTGTGGATTGATAAAGGGCTTCAGTCTCTACTGCTGCCAGTTCCTAAAGAAACCTGTGCGGAGAGTTCAAAAGTACTATCAGTCCCTAATCTTTCAAATAAACTAAATACATTCCCTACAAAACGTACACATTTCAGTATTTGTAATATCGTCACTGAAACCAAAAGGGAGTAGTTAAATTTTTCAAATCAACAACTTTATTTCCCTCCACCTCCTAACAAAGACCTACTCCCCCCTCCAAAAAAGAAAGACACCCATCCACACAGCCCAGAACACCACGGGGAATGCATTCATTCAAAACAAAGAGACACCCATCCGCACAGCCCAGAACACCACGGGGAATGCATTCATTCAAAACAAAAAGACACCCATCCGCACAGCCCAGAACCCCATTTTATTTTCTGGTTTTAAGCTACGTGAGCAGCAAAAGACCAGGCCTTCCTCAGGTTAACTTATAAACATTGTTATGTTAGCCAGGGCTTAGGACTGCCATGTACTGGAACAAGACTAGAAGTGAAGGAGGGGTTGTAAAAAAATACTTTGGGCTGCCCCAGCCCTCTTGCTCGCCTTCTCTCTAATAGAGGGATGCAGACAATCAAGGGGAGAACACAACCAGGAATGCAAGCTTCTCCATTCCACAGACTGAATTCTTTGTAGAGTTCATTCACATGCCTTATCTAGTTGACATGTAGATTGTTTAAAAAAAAAAAAAAAGTTAGATAAATAATTCCAGCTTTACAGGCCTGCCTGTCCAGAAATAATAGCAATAAATAATAATAATAATAATATTCTTGGAATGTTAAATTAGACACACATTTGAAAATAACACACAAAAACAAAAAAAGCACAACCACCACCAATGAATGAGAGCTTGCTCAGTTCACTTCCAGAGCACATGCCAATGTGGCTGAAGGATGGCGGCAGAGTCCATCAGGTAGGCCGGGAGGATGCGACAGCCTCCTTTTTAGGAGGGCCTAAAAAGGAGAGCAAAAGTCTGGAAATGATCCATAGTGTGCTTGCCTAGCACAGGGTAAACCTTGAGAACTTGCTAATTCTATTACTCAAATGTACCTATTGTGGAATGGACTGGGATTATTATTTTATTTTTCCTTGTTTTACAGGATTCAGGAATTTCATTTCTCAAGTGAAAAAGTCTTTAGGGATCATCTCTCTTCAAAACAAAAAGAAGCAAACCAACACCCCTCATCAACCCCCACCCCCAAATAAATAATTATTGAAAACAGATCCCCACTCTGTGAACCACCAACGCAGGGATTTGATTACGATGCAGGCCTGTCGACTGATTCCGTCCATTCAGCAGCCAGCGTTTGGCACCATCTTCTAATTGCTGCCAAACGCCAAATTGCGGATCTAAGAACAAGACCCTACTTCGCCACCCTGCACCCCCAGATGGGAGGCAGCTTCTCTCAAACTGTTGTGGTCCGAACACCTTTCCATCTTGCTTTCCTTCCTTTCTATGCCTCAGTCTCTCCACCATTTTTTTCAGATTTTCTGAAGGGAAACCGGCACGTCTGGCTCCAAACAGGCTTCTTCCACTGATTTGCTTGTTTGATTTTTTGTTGTTGTTGACTTCATTTTATTTATTTATTTATTTATTTATTTTTTTCCCAATTGTGATTCCTCTTCAGAAAGTTTTTTGTTCTTGTTTGCAGTTCCAGCAGGGTTCTTCATCAGGTCGAGAGGAAGAGAACAGCACATTCTTGGAATTAATTTTAAATGGATGAACCCACTGTAGGAACACAAGACTTTAAAAAGTGACAAGGGATGTACTGGCGGAATCTGCTCTGCTACTTAAAGGCTGCAAACTCTCCTGAGAAGAAAAAACAAAAAAACAAAACAAAAAAAAAGCAGATTACACCAGCACGGAACAGGTGCAGTGGTAGTCATTCGTATATTACAAGTGACAAGATTCTGAGCCAAAACCTTACCACAGACTAAATCAAAAAGTAAACCAGTGCATGCTCATACAGGTTCTTCGTAATCATGCAATAATCAAAAAGTACCTAATATTTTAAAAACATTTGTATAAAATTAGATTATAGTCTAATGCAATCCAAAACATCAGATGAAGAGTGTATGACAACGTTATCATGTTCAACATGTGGTGTGAGATTCACTGACAGACACAATTTGCACACAGCAGTCCCCATTTTTTGAATGATGGCCCTAAGAAAAGAACACATCAAGTAACTTGAATAAGAACTACTCAGGAGGACTACAAACTTCATGTAAGCCAATGTAAAAAAAGCAAATAAATTAATCTTTACGAAGGTAGTGTTTTAGTAGAAGTAGTTCAATTACTTATGCAAATCTACTATATTAGTTACAATATGCATTGAAAATCAAATATCAAAATGATGTATTAACTGACCTGAGAGGGTGGATTGTACTTTTGTAATAAATCAAGCCATGCAGCTTGTTATCTGAGCTTTGCCATTCAAAAACATTAAACAGTGGATTCATGCCACCTGCTGGATACACTGAAGTCTTAACAGCTGCAACTTGTAAATGGCTGCCACTGTATGGCTATGAAATTCCTAAGCACCACACAATGAAAACGTAGACCTACATCCACAGTATATATGCTACACATCCTTACCAAGTATCATCTCAATTGTTTCAGCGAATCCCCAGATATACAGTACAGTGTTCCTTCGATAATTGATAATTCAATAATTCACATATTTGCCGATTTCATAATTTGACTACGTTGACAGTAATGTATTATTTTACTGTACAAGGGTCCTTCACTAACACACTGTTTGCAATACTGCTCATTTTGTGATGTGCAAGTCAGAGAGTGAAGCACAAAGTAAAAACAATACTGAAGCTGATTAGGGCAGGAACATTTTAAAGCCTTAGTTACAACATCAATAGTTAGAGCTGGTAACTACTATGCTGTGGTAAGTGCTTGGTGTCTAAAGCCTGAACAGTCACTGTAGCCTAATGATTTACAGCAAAGGGCAGAGAAAGTACAGTCCATATTTAAGCTGTATTTCAATTTTGTTTAATTTCAGAACCATAACCAAGGTTTAAAATAATAACACTTATCAATCACTGCTCATCATTTTTTTTTGTAGATCAGTTGGGTATTTGCTTGTTTTCAGGATACGCCATAAAAACAACGCTACTTCCTGGTACCTGACCAATTCCTGTGCTTTAGGTCAGTTTCACACCAATGATCAAGCAGCAGCAAGACCATATGGCCAAAAGCATAAGGAGCAGGTGGTTTTATTTACTTTGTATCTGGAGGTTTGCACCAAGGTGTGAACTCACCATAGCCCCCTCCCTGGATGGGTGTTTTGGGGGAGGCGCAGGCATACAGGCTGAAGTCCTCCGTCTGGAACCCTGCCCGGTTCAGCGATGGCTCAGATGCGCTGCGGTGGATTTTGGGTAAGGATCGAGCCAGTAGTTCTATGGAGGCCAGTAGCTAGAAAAACAGCATATTATCACACAGCCATGCAGCCTCTTATTTGGTTTATAGCACACAATAAGTACTAAAATAGGTTTAATTATTTATTTGTTTACATTTTATTTTGGTTCTTAATTATTGCCCCAATAAAATTTTGCCACTGGAACCTATCTGAAAGACCATGATCAAACTGGCTTAAATTGGGACTCCTACTGAAGTATGCAGTCATTGAAATATTGAGGGAGAAGAATGGGAATTAATAAAAACAAGGTACATATTCTGTTATAGTGCAAATTCTAATGACAATTATCGATCATTACAGAGTTAAAATGTTTAAAAAACAACAAAAAATCCCTATACACATACATACACACACACATTTGTAGCTAAAAGTTTACTACGTAACCCCAATTTCTAGAAATTTCCCGAAACAAATAATTTTAGGAAAAATCTTTTCTAGCAAAAATTTTCCTTTGGTGGATGAGGAAAAAAAAAAAGTTACAAGAAATAGATGTCTACAATTATTTATTTCAGCAACTGTTTTTCAAAACTCCAGAAAATGCTAATTCAAAAGTATTCATGCCGTTTGATGCTATGATAGTATTGTCTACTAGGTGCTAGAAATTTCAATATGATAATGCAGAACCTAATTCTATAAAAGTCTAGAAAATGCTGGAGTGTAGGTGAACATTATTAGAGAGTATAAAATGATTAGGGATAGGATGATTGCTGTCATTACCAATAAGTCAATATGGGAAAAGGTAAAGAGCTACCTGATTTATTGTCATAAAGCTGGAGAAGGATACAAGAAGATTTCCAAGCATTTGTGTATCCCAATTTCAACTAGTGTTTCTATTATCAAGAAGAACAAGACTCATGGTACTGTCACAATGCTCCCTCGGTCTGGGGAAAAAAGAAGGTTCTTTCACCAAGAACAAGTAAAAGAATTGTGAGGAAGGTTAATAACAATTAGAGATTGATGCCAAAGATATTCAAAGTGAATTGGTTGCAAGTGGCACTGGGGTTTCCATGTCAACCACAGGTCGAGTATTGCATGGTGAAGGTCTCAATGGTCACAGGCCATGGAAAAAGCCACTAGGAAAACATCACAAGGACAATTGCTTAAAGTTTGCAAAAAACAGCATTTGAATAATGGATATGAGTTCTGGATAAAGGTTTTATGGAGTGATGAAACAAAAATCTAGTTATTTTGTCCCACTGACAGTCGTTCTGTTTGGAGAAAGTCTGTTGAGGAGTACAAAGAAGAGAACACCATCCCTACTTTCAAGCATGGATGTGATAATATCCTTCTATGGGGCTGTTTTTCCTCTAATGGCACAGGAAATTTAGTTGCAATACATGGTCAAATGGATTCCATAGCATACCAAAAGGTATTGGCCAATCATCTGAAACCCTCTGCTACAAAACTTGATTCCAACAAAATGATCCAAAAAACACATCAAAATCTACTTCAGAATGGTTAAAGAAGAATTAAATCAATCAAAAGTCCCAATCTAAATTCGATTGAGAATCTTTGGTATGAGTTGAAGAAGGCTTTGCATAAGAGAAGTGCTCGGAATTTGAATGAACTGGAACAATTCTGCGCTGAAGAATGATCAAAAAAAAAATCACTAAGGAATCATGCCAAAAGTTCACTACCAAATATCCTAATCGTTTAAAACAGGTTATTACTGATAAAGGTGTTATTTTCATTTTCTTTATCAGGATATGAATACTTTTGAATTAGCATTTGAGTTTTGAAAAATAATTGCTGAAATAAATAATTGTAGACATCTATTCCTTGTAACTTTTTTCCCTTCATCCATAAAAGCAAAAAACTTTTGCTACAAAAGACTTTCCCCCATAATTATTTGTTTTTGAGAAATTTCTAAAAATTATAAATTTCCATTGGGGAATGTAAAGTTTTGACTACTACTGTATATAAATGTGTGCAACGTCTGGCTGCAGAAGGAACCTGGAGGCTCCATGGTGTGTATGGAATAGTGTAATAAACTAGGTGTTAAAATCTTCAGTTATTGCACAGAGTTGCGGGATTGAGAAAATATAAAGTGTAAGAGGATGACCACTGTTACCTGTGGAAACAGTGGCCTCTCCTCTCGTTTTTTCTTTAAGCAGTCTGCCATTAGTCTCTTCATTGCCTTGGGACAGTTACTGCGCACTTTACTCAGGTCTGCGGAGAGGTACCCCCGTCCTACCATGAAAATGATCTGCAAAACGACAAGAAGCATTTCTTTAATTCACAGCAGCCATTATCTTACCGTACTAAAGTTTTAGATACTTAAAATGTTACAGACCACCCTGCATTGTTTAGAAGATACACTATATGTTACCTTTTCTATGTCCCATGTAGTCCGGATCACAGCAATACATTGTAATCACATTGCTGACACTCAAGTTTTTAAATGCTCATCATGGATCATAAACAGGGGTCTAGGTTTCGGGTTTTATTTCTGATCATGTGATGTCCCTTTAAAAATATTTTGAGCCAATTCGCTTTCTTAATCAAACACTAATTGCTAGAGGAAGTTGTTTCATTTTACCCTCGTATCTTGAATGAGTTAACAAATGATGTGCATTGATCTCACCTGATTCTACTTGAACCTGCATTTCATTCCTGCTCTAATCACCAAATTCAGTTTATTCATTTCCACTCTGTTAGTTTCTAGTAGTGTATCACTAATTTAAACAATCTGGTATTCAGTTAAGGCTTAACAACTATGAATTAATGTTTAAAAGGGAGGAAAGAGATGTAAAATAAAATAAAATAAAAAACTAGAAGCCCTAATCATAAATCATCTGCAGCATTTACTCGGGAGCGTTTGCCAAGAGAAAGAGAATTTCACAGTGTATCCAGATCATGCTCTCTCTTGCGACAATGCTCATTTTCTGTTCCCACAGTACAGCATTCATTTCAATAAGTGCACCAGCTTTGTTCCAGGAGGAAGCAAGATCTGGATATACTGCAGTGTTTAGAAGACATTTGCCTTTCTCCTGGCAGATGTTCCTGAGTAAAAGGGGAAAAAAGGAAAGAAAATTCTCTAATTGATTAACCTATGATGTATGAATAAAAATCTGGATCATGTTGAAAATATTGCTGCGATATGGACATGGGATACAGCAAAGCTAATGTGTTTGCGAACATTGCAGTGCATTGTGCAACACTAAATTAGATAACATAGGGAGATCCAGATTTAAAAAATATATACATAAAAAAAGAATTACCCTGCAGCCGTACATAATGTATCTATATAGGCCCTTGCTTCACTTACAAAGAGCTGTATATATAAACCACATGAGCTAGACAAAAAAGTAATGTGTTGCACATTTGTTTCCCGTCCCCTGATGGTTGATTAATTTGTGATGGGTCATCCCAGCTCAAGTGGACCAATAGCTTATGTCAATTAATTAATTATGTCCATGTCAAACCCACACATGGTGACAAATGGAGGGAACACCTCCCCCACCCCCTCACTAATGGTATGTCAATCAAGATCTAATCTGGATAAAGACTGAATTCGAAATGCATTCTTCCATAACTTTAAAATACCCAATCATAAAATGAAATTAAAATTAAAGAATCAGCAACCCCACAATTTCTATACAGCTTTATTAGAAGCTACCACCAAATGGTAGTTTATGCTGCACACATCCAGCTAGCTCACCTGATCCCGATTGTTAATGTTGGAGTAGGGGAGCTGTCCTGACATTAACTCATATAGCACGATACCGAAGGCGTACACATCAGACTGAAAGCTGTACGGATTCTTATCCTGCATGCGGATGACTTCTGGTGCCTGGAACCACAAAAAAAAAACAATTATATATATTGTTTTACTGTCACCTTACCTTTTAATCTTTCAGGGATGATATTCTCAGGTTACACTTTACACTTTTTAACTTGGAAGCAATTTATTCTTAGCGTTACAGAACACCCTGCAGTGTTTACAAGAAAAGGATTACCTAATTTTTTTTTTTTCTGTACCGTGTTGCAGGATTATATTTTTAAACATACTGATGACTCTTGAAATATTTAAAAATCACGAGTTAAAAATCGACTGGGAAAACACACACACACTTGCAAAAGTATTCACACCCCTGACCAATTCTCTCATATTACCGAATTACAAACGGTACATTGTAAATTTCGTTCTCTTTGATATTTTATTTTTAAACACTGAAACTCTGAATCAATTATTGTAAGGTGACATTGGTTTGGTGTTGGGAAATATTTTTAACAAAAATAAAAAATTGAATTATCTTGCTTGCATAAGTATTCAACCCCTGTGCTGTGGAAGCTCCCAGTTTGCACCGATGAAAGAAATTGCCCTAAGGATGACACAGTTACCTTACCATTGGCCTCCACCTGTGACCCATTTAAGTTGCTGTCACATTTTCTGGTTAAAAACCCCACTGTTGAAGGATCATTGGTAAGGCTGTGAATCTGAAGGAAAATGAAGACCAAAGAGCATTCTACTGAAGTTAGTGATAAAGTAATACAAATGCATAGATTAGGGAAAGGGTACAAAATAATATCCAAGTTTTTAGATATCCCAGTGAGCACAGTTGGATCAATAATCAGGATGTGGAAGCTGTATCACACCACCCAGGCACTGCCAAGAAAAGGCAGTCCCTCAAAACTCAGCGCTCAAACAAGGAGACTTGTGAGAGAAGCCACAGAGAGGCCAACAATCACTCTGAAGGAGCTACAGAGTTCAGTGGCTGGGAGTGGAGTAATGGTGCACCAGTCAACCATATCAAGAGCTCTGCATAACACTGGCCGGTATGGAAGGGTGACAAGAAAGAAGCCGTTACTCAAAAAGTACCATCTGAAAGCACGTCTGGAGTTTGCCAGAAAGCATGAGAGTGACCCAGCTGCGATGTGGGAAAAGGTTTTGTGGTCAGATGAGACCAAGATAGAGCTTTTTGGCCAAAACTCAAAGCACTATGTGTGGTGCAAACCTAACACTGCCATGCCTCAAGACATACCATCCCTACAGTGAAGTATGGTGGTGGCAGCATCATGCTGTGGGGATGCTTCTCATCAACAGGGACTGGGCATCTTGTTACAACTGAAGGAAGAATGGATGGAGCAAAATACAAGAAAATACTGCAAGAGAATCTGCTTCAGTCCGCTAAAAAACTGAAGCTTGGAAGGAAATTCACCTTTCAGCAGGACAATGATCCCAAGCACAAGGCCAAAGCAACATTGGAGTGGCTCAAGAACAAAAAGGTGAATGTCCTACAGTGGCCCAGTCAATGTCCTGATCTCAATCCCATTGAGAATCTGTGGCACTATTTGAAAATTGCGGTCCACAAGTGTCGTCCAACCAACCTGAACAACCTGGAGCAAATCTGCCAAGAAGAATGGGCCAAAATCACTCCAACACTGTGTGCAAAGCTGGTACATACCTACCCCAAAAGACTTAAAGCTGTTATTGCAGCGAATGGTGGCTCTACCAAATATTAATGTGTGGGGTTGAATACTTATGCAAGAAAGATATTTCAGTTTTTTATTTTTCTTAAAAATATTTCCCAACATAAAACCAATGTCTCCTTACAATAATTGATTCTGAGTTTCAGTGTTTTAAAATAAATAAATAAATTTCAATATACCATTTGTAATTCAGTAATATGAGAGAATTGGTCAGGGGTCTGAATACTTTTGCAAAGCACTATATATATATATATATATATATATATATATATATATATATATATATATATATATATATATATATATATATATATATATATATATATATCTATATATATATATACATATATAAGTAATGCAATATGTACAACACAGCAGCAAAGGTACTTAAGCCCTACTGGTTGCAGAAAGATATCCCATTCAACATGCGACACATGACCACATTTATGGCCTCATGATTG
The DNA here is from genome assembly GCF_017654505.1 of Polyodon spathula. Taxonomy (NCBI): domain Eukaryota; kingdom Metazoa; phylum Chordata; class Actinopteri; order Acipenseriformes; family Polyodontidae; genus Polyodon; species Polyodon spathula. Next base: position 21,503,104 of record NC_054541.1, on the reverse strand, counting down.
GTGGTGGTATAGAACAGCTAATCTCATCGGACTGTATCGAGTCCACATGGAAACCAGGTCATGCCATGCACTCACCATCCAAAGGATTGATCCAGAGAGCTGCTCAAACTGGTGAGAGCCACTCCACCGCGATTTCACAGTCGCCAGCCCAAAATCACCAATCTTCACCGTCAGGTCTTCATGTAGGAAAATATCTGAGCAGCAGGTCATTGAGGGGATTTCTTGATTTTTTTCAATTGTATTTAGCTTTTGCTGAAGTGTCAGACAATCGGTGTCAGCTTAAAATTTATTACAAAAAAAAAAAAATGTTACCATTAAGTAACATTTCTATTCAGTCCCCATTGTCATTAAATTGGCAGACTGGGAAAATCTTGAATAAAGTAGAAATGTTTTGTGTGTGTGTGTGTGTGTGTGTGTGCGCATAAAAAAACAAAAGCATCCCTAGGGACCTCAGGGGGAAAGGCAACACTGGTAATGGAACTTAATTATGAAAAATCATAGACTACAGCTGTGTATCACATTTTCAGACAATAACTGAAATGTGTACTGCCTCTATACTCAATATGACAGCCTTCAGTCCTGGGTTCTACCTGGAGTGCGGAGACAGTCATTTTAGAATAGCCCTCACAAGGCATGCTAAATATAATACAGAGCAGACATATTTAACATGGGCCAATACAAATGTAATTTAGATTGTCTTAAATAAAACTCATTACTTTGATATACCGATGATGGAAACTCACTAAATGCAAACATTAAATTTTCTGTACTTTAGATGCTTGTGACAGAATGGTATGACTTTATAAGTACTAGTACACTAACCTTCCAGATGCAACAGAAATGCCCATACAACACTGCATCACAACTGAAGAGTGGTTCTTAGCATTGAGCAAAGGCAATTTTAGGAGCCATGTCAAACTGATTCCCCCACCCCCCCCCCCCCCCCACACCCCTGTCCTGCAGTACTGTAAATGCTCTGCTTCTGCTGCCTTCACTATAAAACCTGCTGGGAAGGATACTGTTGCTCTTGAGGTCTCTGTGGATGATGGATTTTGCGTGCAAATAGCTGTGAAGAAAGATACTCAAGATTAGGTAATACAACCTCTATTCATTTCAATATCATGATCCAGACTATCTTTACTAATTACTGTTCATGTTTATTTTTTGGATGAATGATTGATGTTTCGCCTATACGTGTAACTTAAAAGACATGCACGCACACACTGAGTTACTCACTCCATTCCTTGTGCTGTCTGCCGTGCAATGTCAATGAGTTTAATCATCTCAAACTTGGTCTCAATGATGTGGAGGTGGTGGTAGAGGCTCGAGCCCTCACACCATTGCGTTACAATAGCCAGCTGGGGCTTGGTGGTGTAGCCCATGAACAGCAGGATGTTGACGTGCCGCGTTTTTCTATATACAAATAGAAAATAAACAAATCATTAACTGCCTGATGCAGAAACAGATAACTTAACTTTGATAGAAGAATTCCAATCCAATCATTCAATCAATTAATCAATCAAGATTCATCTCAGATTCCAAGAGGAGGTGCCACATCATTTTTTTGATTGTTTTTTTATACAAGATGTGGTACCTTCTTATTTATTTGTTTATCTTATTTATATTACATATAACTATAAAACACTATAGTAAAACACCTAGCAAAACTAAAAATCATATAATACACTGTGAAAGACTTCTAGTTGGAGGTTGCCATTCGTATTACCACATATCATACCACTGAGTGTATTTAGTTATGGATGAGCAACATGCTTGTTGAGCCATCTGAAGAGATCACTATTACATGTAATATTGAAGGACCAGAACTAAGATATGATTGGACAACTCTGCTTCTAAGGACCATTCCTCTTCATTACAGCACTGTAGGTATAATTAAACCAGCTATTTTAGGACCTGGGCGGATGGTTTATTTGTTCAACTAAACCACTAAGAGCATGACTGATTCACAGACCTATATGACTTTGCTCACAATTTGTTGAGGATTTTAGTCTTGTGCACTCATTTTCATTACTACTATTCTCCTTTCTGAAACCTCAACAAAGCAGCTTACAGAGGGAGAAGGGCAATCAATGGAACAGCAGTGAAAATGCTACTTTCAACAATTCATGTGAAAAGTAAATTAAATAAAGTGTTCATCAGCTTAGTAACAAATCTGTGCTTGCTGCCACAAACACATTGTATGAATATTGTCTTGAAAAAGTCTCCTTTACCTTAGTACTCCAACTTCATTTTTAAAAGCCTGCAACTGCTGAGGCGTGGGAGCAGTAACATTCAACATCTTCACAGCAACATCACCTAGAGAAAAAATAATAATTTGTTACAAACCTCAGTACCTTAATTTTTTTAGGATGCCAGTATTAAGACCCACCAATGTTAAGATCATTAAAAAGAAACCACAAGGTCAAAAGTCTGTCTATTTTCAACGTGAACACGGCCCCTTCTAACGGTTTTAATTCCATACCATGCCATTTCCCCTTGTAGACCGTTCCAAATGATCCCGAGCCGATCCTCTGACCCAAAGAGATTTGTCCTTCGGGGATCTCCCAGTCATCACTGGAATCCCGCCGACCAAGGGTTTTCTGAGAACAGGAAAATGGGACTCATTAGCTACGGCACAAACCATGAGAACCTGGGCTCTGAGTGGAGCCGGTATCCTCAGAATGAAGAATTCATGAAAACAGGCATACACAAAACCACCATGCATACCCCCGCACCCACTGACTGTAATGCAGTTCTTTGTTACAATTTTGTTTTTATTTATTTAAATTTACAGCTGAAGGCCATTTATTTCATAGTCTTTTCAGAAAAATAGAAGACCAGAAAGATTAGAAAACAGATAAACCTCTCGTTTTTCTACAGGTTTTCAGGAAATAAAAAAAGATTTTTATTGGCAATGGCAGTCTAAAGTATTTCGTCGAGCACTGTTTCATTTTGAAGAACTATTTCGGCCAGCCATAATTATGTCAAGTACAGTCCAGTGTGAAGAGGCCCTTAGATGCAAGTCACACACAGAGAAAACACCAGGCTTACCATTTTATTGCGGTCCTCAGAAGAGGAGGATGACTTGCGTTCTCTTTGCTGGCCAGGTGATTTCTGCAACGCTTTCACGTTCGTCAAAGAGCCTGGGAGAGAGGCTGGGGGTGTAGCCGAGAGACCTGTTGTTGAGCCTTGTGAGAGTAGGGTGGAAGAAAGAGAGAGAGAGAGAGAGAGAGAGAGAGAGAGAGAGAGAGAGAGAGAGAGAGAGAGAGAGAGAGAGAGAGAGAGGTTGGAAGGCAATCTCTTGCTCTTGTGACATGAAGGTGCCAAGCTAAACAAGAAGCATGTAGAGTGACAGGGGAGGCATGATGGGTCTTCGAGGTGGCAGGGTGCTGGAAAGCAGCAGTGCAGATTGCATGTTATGTACAATGCTGTGGTACGGGGGCGCCACCCTTTCAAACCGTTCAGCACCCAACACAACAAAGAATAAAAATAGTCAGATTATAACGCTACAAAATCCATAGTGAAAAAAAGTCACGATTGCTGATTTTCTTGAGGACAGAATATTATATATATATATTTATATATATAATATATCTATATATCATATATTCATAATTATATATATAATATATATATATATATATATATATATATATATATATATATTCAGGGTTCGGACCCCTGTAGACGAGATGACACTTGTAAAATGTTAATAGCACTTTATAAAACAGATCAAAATTTTGTCGACGTTCTATTTTAGGGTCGACTAATATGTTATTTTTTTTATAAATAAAAAAATATTATATATATAATATATATTATATATATAGATATATATATTATATATATATATATATATATACATATATATATATATATATATATATATATATATATACTTTAGTATATTATAGTATATTAGTTTTTAAACTTGTTGTACTTTGGATGTACACCACTAGAGTTTATATCACTTAATGCAATTCCATTTTAAAATCTGCTTTCTGGTTAACAGGCCATAAAAAGATAAAAAAGATCCTTGTTAAAACAGAGAACTGGACTAATCGAAAGTTGAAAACCCCTGTTCTAAAATGTCCATGAAATAATGATATTCAAGTGTTAGTTTCTGTTTAATTTCCCGAATGTTTAACCTTTAGCATCAAACCGTGTAACCCTTCCATGCATAAAATATTGAAAATAGCTGGGAATAAAAAAGTAGTTTTGGACACATACTAAATATTTTTTCATTAAAATGTTCCCTCCCATTAATTTATATGGATAAAAAATTGCATCCTCTTGTGATGTCATCATTCATTCATGTCTCCACATAAAGACGAGAATAGTTTTTGTATCCTTCCCGTATGATGTCGCCAGGCTTAAAACGTGGAAGTGTTCGGAACCAATCATGACTTTTTATAAATTACTGAAACATATATCAGTGTATGAGACTGTGTGTACAGCATTTAACCGTATATGGAACAGTCAATGAAGAAATACTGATATGAAATATATTGCGCTGCACTGTTCACTAAGGTTAACACCTATATTTGATTCTGCATATTCTTGACAATGGTTAAACATTCAGGCAAAATTATAAACATTTAACACTTGGCTAATGCTTAAACTCTATTTAAACACCAGGTAAAAACAGGAATTCAGGTCAGTGAATAGAGGACCAGTGCTGGCAGTCACCACTTGTTATTTTCTGTAACAAGTGCTGCACTTTTGGGATGGACTGTTCATATTTTTGCAAGTATGATACAGATACATAACAAAGGAAACAGACATTTGGAGCGCAAGGGGTCGTAGTGTGGAAAAATGGTCAAAAAATAGCTGCTGTTCGAAATGTATTCATTCATCCTAGTATTTCCTGGGTGAATGTATAGACTGGAGAACTGTTTCGATTAGCTGGTACTACAAAGTTTTAAGATACAACTTATTTACAGTAAGACATACTCCATCATAAACAGTCCTTGCACAATTGTACCATAATCCTTTTTTGTTTCTTTGTTATTAACTAACAGATGGTTGTTTTTCAGTTTCCAGCACACGTGGTCATATACCACGTGCCCCCTCCCTCCAAAAAAAAAAACAAAAAAAACCAACAACTATATCTCTATTGAATCATAGCGTGAATGTGAGACACAAACAGCAAAGTGTGATAGTGAAAGTGGAGAGCGTGAGAGTGAGTGTGTGACACAAAAGCCTAGCTACCTCGAAATACAGGACCAGGTTCAAAATCAAAGACAATGTCATTGGGGTAGGAGTATAGAAGGGGGCTTGTGGTCCGGGGTCGAAACTTCAAGCAGCGAGCTGGTTGGATCTGGGGGGCTGCAGGAAGAGAGAGACACACACACACACACACACACACACACACACACACACAGATCACAGGCCAGGAAACCTCACAGCAGATCTTAGGCTGTCGCAAACTGTTCAAAGAAAATAAGCTAATGGAGTTAGGTACAGTTACTTTCCGTTTTTTCAACTTTGTATTGGTGGTTTCGTACAGATGTGTGTCATCTTTTGTGAGCTAAATGTTTGTGCAGCTGCATTTTGTAGCAATGATTTTTATTTTAATATTAAGAGTGAAAAAAAATGAATAAAGACTTGATCGTAAAGGGTTACCTGGGAGATGCTCTTTAAACAAAAATTTTCAAGAAAAGTGGTTTACAATCTCATTAGAGAAGAATTAGTTTATCATGTATTATGTACTTTCCACTGTATGTATTATACATTGTTTTTTTTTTACTGTATATCATGTATTATGCATTTTTCTATATTTGATGTATTATGGATTTTCTTGTTTTTACTGCATCTTGTAAAGCACTTTGTGATGGTGGTCCACTATGAAAGGCACTATAGAAAATAAAGATTGACTGATTGACAGTGACAGAACTGAAATTGCACCATGTTGCCTCAACTTCCACTGTGGACCATGGACAGCGTTTCACATCCCTAATTTAGAATTAACGAAAACATAAAAATGTGGGGAAAAGATGTATACAGATGGGTTGCAGGAAACCGATTAATATTTTTATTGTATCTGAATAAATATTTTTTTGTATCTGAAATACAAACCCCCTTCTTCACCCCCAACTTGATTTAGGCAAGTGGGAAAGTCAAACTGTGCTCACTTGGAAACAAGTAGAACAATGATACATGTCAGGTAGGACCAGTAGACCACAGGGAAGAGGAGGGCACAGTTGGCACCTTGAGCAACAGCCAGTCTATAGGTATTCAATGGGACCACCATTTGCTTTCCCCACAATAACTTCCATCCTTGGGGTGACATTACACACAGCCGAACACGGCACATTCATGGGAAGAGCAACAACTCCATAGCTAGTGATAACATACAGAATAACATGCAGGCTCTTTTGTAGTCTGTTTTATGGTAGCCAGGTCAGTCTGTTATGCTAATGATGCACCGACAGAGCCCCATGATGTTGGTCCTCCACTGTTGCTAAAAGTTAGTTGTTTTTTTTTTTGCTTAGCTGTGCGCACTGTTCAACAGCTATGAATTGCTTTTATTTTCTTTACTTTTAAAGCTGTAAGCAATAATAATAATAATAATAATAATAATAATAATAATCTTACCTCCATCGGACCTCTGTAACCCTTGATCTCGAATCAAATCCTAAAAAAAAACAAGCACAACAATAAATAGATTTAATGCAAATCCAAATTATATCCACAGTTTCATTTTTTTGGGGAATTCTAGCCAGGAACTGCAGCATCATTGTTTGGGGCTAGACATTAACTGTGCTATTCAGAGCACAAACATCAATTAAACTTGTATACAGTGGACTTGGAATACTATTGTACATACATACATATATACACACGCGTGTGTGTGTGTCTATATATCAGCACTGTGCAAAAGTTTTAGGCAGGTGTGAAAAAATGCTGTAAAGTAAGAATGCTTTCAAAAACAGACATGTTAATAGATTACACCGTGTAACAATGTGTTTTTTTTTTTTTTGGTTCCTGGGTAGTAAGTGTTATTTCCTAATTGCTTATGCCTCAAAAGTATAGAAAATGGCTTTTATTCCCCACAAACTTTGCTTTTGTGACCAGGACAGTGATATTTCAAAATATCACTATTTCCAATGGGAAAACGGGCAAATGTGTATCTTTTTGTTCGCATAAAGTCAGACAAAAACAACATATGAATCCAAATTAACATGGATTTATACTAAAGTAATACAAAAATGACAACAAGAGATTTAGAAGCGAGTAGTTTTTCGAGATTTACGATTATACTGTATTTACAGTGGTCACAAAAGCAAAGTTTGTGGGGAATAATAGCCATTTTCTATACTTTTGAGGCATAAGCAATTAGGAAATAACACTTACTACCCAGGAACAAAAATTGTGTTACATAGTGTTATATTTATCAATTAACAAAATGCAAAGTGAGTGAACAGAAGAAAAATCTACATCAAATCAATATTTGGTGTGACCACCCTTTGCCTTCAAAACAGCATCAATTCTTCTAGGTACACTTGAACTGGTCTCTTTTGTACTCTCAGGTTGTTTAGTTGTAAGTTTTGGAACATTACCATGGAATGTTAATTAGAGACGGGAATATATGCTATGAAAATATATACCTTTTATTCAGAATTTAGTTTGAAAGTTGAATTCATAACTGCTGTTAACCTGATCTACACTGGTTAGGACTTTACTTTAATAGAAAAGAGATTCTATTCTTTTAAGCTGATCTGTCTGCAATGCCATGTGGTCCTAGGATTAGCCCTGCTGCCCATCTCAATTGCAAAAATGTTTGAAGTGAGTTGACCAGAACAGAATACAGTGTTCCTAGTGGGGAAGGACTTGGGCATTATGTGATATAAGTTTAACCTTCCTTAGACTTGTATTTCTCAATTTTGGCAGAACTAAAACAATAAGCTACTCACATCAATATTGACCGGTTCTATGGTGTTGATGTGGACATTGGGAGCGGATGATGACCGGTCTCTCTGTCCAAACTGGTTCCGATGGTCTTCATCTCCTGGCCGGAATGACTGAGGAATGGGGATGGAGTTTGAAGGTGAAGTTGTGGGGTTGCACAAAGACCTTCATGAGGGCAAAGGAAGAAAAAGTGGTCAAACCTCTAAACCCTAGAGTTAGCTGGTGCTTGTCTGCTTTTCTTCTGTGGTGGTAAATGTACCTCCCTCTAGCAAGTCAACTGCTTTTCAACAGGGTTCGGGACCTCGGTTGTATCTGACTATCTGAAGTTTCAGGTTGTTCTATGAGAATGTACGCAAGTTACTGCATTAACGGAAGCCGGCCACTGTGAAGATTATAAGGACACTCACTGGTATGTGTGGTGGCGATAAAAATGAAGATGCCATAGTATGGCACAACAGCATATATATTTTTGAAAGCCAACTTTGTACACTGTACAATGGCCTTGGCTGTAAATACAGTACAAAACTAGAACTCATCAGTATGATGAAAAAGTATCCATTATATTTACATGTAAAAAGGTAAGTGAGATACATACAGCCATATTACCCCAGACTCTTTCAATTCATTTTGCTAGAATCTCCTGACTAGGTTTCATCACAATGGAGAAGTGTTTCTGTAGTACAACGTCCAGCAACCAAACCAAACTAATTTGGTGGTTTAAGCAGTCCATTTTTCTGGATGCATATGTACTATATATTTAAAACTGTACATGACCTACTGGACACTACATAATGCATTACCTGCTGGAATCGGAGGGAGGGGGGGACGGACAGACTTCAGACACTGGTGTGGTCCCCTCTGAGCACACCTCTTCCTGTGTGATTGGGTGGTGTTCGAAAAACTTGGAAACCAGCAGCAAGCTGTGGGCAGAGGGAGCACACATAAGACCTGAATTCAACAGAGCCTGGAGACTGGAATGCAGTGTAGTCAGAAATATGGACAGGAAGATCATATTATAAAAAATAACTTTTTAGAGATTTATCTCACCATGCCATTGCATTTAAGATACTTGCAAATCAAACTTTTATATACCAAATTCAATGGTAATATCTTTATTTGCTGACAAGTTCTAGGGAGATTTACTGCAGGTGTCAGTTTCTTGCTTGATAAGTTAAATTGGATGTGCAAACTTGGAATATAAAATAAGGGGTGGGCACCAATATCAATATTTTTATGATATCGTTCATTTCCATATCGCACTATCATGGAATTTAAAAACAAATTCACATATGCTCACAGAGACATAATTGTATTGCTACTACTGCTAAAAATACAAATGCAGTATAATCAAGCTTATTTTATAAGATACAACAAACCCTATACATGCCAATCATTGTTAGTCTGTTAGGCAAACATCATACTTACAGTATTATTTAACCATTTTATTCTATTGATTGTTGTTTTTCTTTTTCTAAGAACCCGATCAACAAGTGTATTTCAAACATTCAACAGCTATAAATCAAGAAAAACAACAATGCCACAACCTGTGTACCCTCTCTCATATGCTCTATTCCCTTTTCTTCACCTGTTTCCTCTCCCAGGGCAATCCCTTACTGGAAACTGTAACCTGTTTTCAAAAAGTGCAGGCCTCAACTAATTAAGAAACAGGACCGTCTATTTTAAAAGGGATACACAACTAAATACAAACTTAACACAAAAAAACAGAATAAAACAGAAAAATCTGCATAAATAATTTGATATTGAGATAGATTTGGGACACACACACACACACGGGCAGATCCAGACTTTCAAACTGGAGGGTGCTCAACTGTCGTGAAGGGGGAGGGGGGGGGGGTTACCTGATACGAAACATACTGTTAAAGTAAACAATATTTTGTCATTTATTGTACAGAATATTGTTTATTTTGCATAGTTTATGCCGTGGGTGCATTCTGTCTATAGCTAGCTGTATATATCGTTATGGATTGTTTTTCTCATAAATCATCAAAAAGCCATTGAGGATAATAAAAATAATAATAATAACAATAATAATAATAATAATAACAACTAGAACTGGCAGTTTAATGGCTCCCAAACCCCAGTATCAGTACCCGTCTAAGCGTGTTTAGTTTGCAATGTGCCAAGTTTAAAATCAGCAATTTCAACTGTTCCACAGAAGAACATTTTGAAAGTTTTTTTTTTTTTCAAAAATGCATCAGGCAGCCATCTAGTTTAATTCAAGTTTCTTAAAAGTCGTATTGCTATAGTGTCAAGGATGATGCTTGTGAAGTTTCGAGTTAGTCGAGTAAACCGTTTGTCAACTGAAGCAGTTTTAAATTTCAGACGAAAACATACACGATATAAAGCAGTTTTCATGTTTGCCTATAACAGCACATTACGAGAAAAAAAAGAAAACTAACAGTGAATTAAAGAGCAGTGTTTTAATACTAAACATTTAGCCATTCTTTACATTTAAACACATGCATGTAGTTTACTACAGGACAAATAGGTTTTGTATCATTAACTGGAAGGAAACAATTTGTGTCATTATCTATAATAAGACATGAATTGTTGACTGATGAGAGCTATCAGTTAGGCATTGCACTTGGTGTTTTTTCTTTTTTTGTGCATTTTGTACATGAATGACTGTTAAAATTTGGTTACATTGGTTTTTTGCAACTCAACTGTCCCGTTAAGACCGCCCACGCAGCATTTGACAGGCTGCACATAATGTCAGTATATCAGCCGTGATGATTACTGGCTGTTAGTTGCGTTGGAAACTAATTATATCCTGTGATTACTTAGTAAAGTCCTGGAACGCAGCATTTAACAGGCTGCACAAAAAGCATAAACGTATTTGTGAGATGATATTAAGAGAGGTAATTTCTTAAAGAACCTATGGTGCATGGCGAGGGGTTTTTTCAAGAACTGTGAAGCAGGATGTGATATTTAGGAAGCACTTGCACCCAACTGTCACCAATTATTATTAACAGGTGAGGGTCTATGATTATTATACATATAGGTAGCATGGGCACAAGTTTGTCATTCCTGAATGTAAGGGAGTAGAAAATGGCAAAATACGCTCAGTTAAGCAAAGAAAAAAGACAGTCTGTAATTACTTTAAGAAACGAAGGTCAATCTTTAAGACAAATCGCAAGAACTTTGCAAGTGCCTGTAACTGCTGTGGCCAAGGCCATCACACGATTTGAAGAAAATGGCACTCATGAGGACTGAACAAGGTCAGGCAGGCCAAGAGTGACCTCAGAATCAGAGAACAAGTTCATTCGAGTCACAAGTCTGCGAAACCGGAGATTAACTGCCCCTAAAATACAAGCTCAGCTAAATGCCACTAGAAGTACAGATGTTTCAACATCAACTGTTCAGAGGAGATTGCGTGAAGCTGGCCTAACTGGAAGAATTGCTGCAAAGAAACCATTGTTAAGAGTGCAGAATAAGAGGAAGAGACTTGCCTGGGCCAAAAAACACAGAAGCTGGACGTTTGAGGAGTTGAAGTCGGTCTTATGGACCGCTGAGTGAAAATTTGAAATATTTGGGTCCAGCCGCCGAGTATCTGTAAGACGCAGAGAGGGTGAGCGCATGAGTTCTGCATGTGTGGTTCCCACTGTCTAGCATGGAGGAGGCAGTGTCGTGGTCTGGGGTTGCTTTGCTGCTGACAGAGTTGGTGATCTTTACCAAGTCCATGGCAAGCTCAACCAGCATGGCTATCATAGCATACTTCAGAGGCATGCCATTCCATCAGGATTACAGCTACTTGGGCAGTCCTTCATTATTCCGCAAGATAATGACCCGAAACACACCTCCAAGTTGTGCAAGAACTATCTGGCGAAGAAGGAAAGTGAAGGACAACTCAATCTAATGACCTGGCCTGTCCAGTCTCCAGACCTCAATCCCATAGAACTTGTATGGTACGAGCTATACAGAAGAGTCAAAGCAAAGCTACCCACAAGTGCCCTACATCTCTGGGAATTGCTGCAGAAGAGCTGGGAAGACATGTCGGGTGATTTCCTGCTGAAACTTTTTAACCAAATGCCTCGTGTTTGTGAGGCTGTTAAGGCAAAGGGTGGCTATTTTGAACAATCCAAGATTTAGAGACAATTTTCAATTTGATTACATTTGATTTGACAACATTGCTTTGATACTCACGTTTTGTATATTGTAACATGTTTTCATTTTCAAGTATTTGCAGAAACGTATATGACATAAAACATTGTCAATTATGAAAAAAAACTAGTTTCCAGCAAGTGTACTCAAACTTTTGACTGATACTGTCTGTGTGGGTGTTTGTGTGTGTGTGTGTGTGTGTGTGTGTGTGTGTATATATATATATATATATATATATATATATATATATATATATATATATATATATATATATATATATAATCTTGGCAGATTAGGGGGAAGAGAGGTAGTGGGGGCACTACAATCCCCAGAATGCCACAGGACAGAGTCAGGAGGAGGTTCACCTGGCTCTAAGCTTAACAGGAGACACCTGCCTGTTATTAACAGGCAGGTGTATCAAGGGACAGAAACGTTTGTTTAGGGCAGCCTGTGAGAAGGCAAAAGGCTATCGATAAAGGAACAAGGAAAGGTGTGAACCTTTGTGTGTGCTGCAACGCAGAAAAAAAATAAAAAAACTGCTTTATAAATCGGAAAACTGCTTAGCCATCCGAAGTAGTGAGGAACCTGAGAGAAAACGTATGGTTAGAACTTAAGGAGTTTTGTTTTGTTTTGTTTATTTTTGTTTGAGTTTTGGTCTCTGGGTCAGTATTTTAAAGGTTGCAAACAAGCCTGAGCCGAGGGCTTGGTCACATATGGTGTTGTGCCCCTACTGACCCAGCACAATTTAAAAAAAAAATAATAATGTCATGGAGAGTGATGTGAAAAGCATTAGTGCATTCGACTGCTGAACAACAGGAGAGCGTGGGGGTTGCCAAAACTGGAGGTGTCGGAAGTTGATGTTGGCAAGAATGGAGTTGTCTGCACCACAGCAAAAGTTGCTGCCACCGGAACAAGAGCTGCAGTCACTGGCTACAAAGAAGGGGGAGGCGGTGAGGAAACGTCACTGGGGTTTCCCACTGTGCCTTTTACTTTGTCCCCCCTGGAGGATCAGATGTCGCTGTGCCGGCTCCTGGGCTCTCACCTCTGCTGGCTGTTGCAATCTGGTCACCATCCTAAGCTCCAGTCAACCCTTCCACCACTTTTGGGTTTCCTTGTCGCTGGTTTTTGGTTTGACCTGCCCTCAAGCCCGCCCACAACAATGTGTGAAAGTGGACAATGTGGGGGTGGCTGAATTTTAAAAGGTGAGGGGGGGAAAGAAGTGGCCTTGGAATGGCCATTGCGTTTCGTACAAGGGGGAGGATGTCTGGCAGATTAGGCCGAGGAGAGGTAGTGGAGGCACTACATTCCCCAGCATACCGCAGGACTGAGCCAAGAGGAGGTTCATCTGGCTCTAAGCTTAATGAAAGACACCTGCCCCTTGATTACCAAGCAGGTATATCAGGGGACAAAAAGTGTTTGTTCAGGGCAGCTGATGACAAGGCAAGAGGCTGTCGCTAGCGTAACGAGGTACGGTGTAAACCTTTGTGTGTGCTGTAATGCAGAAAGAAAAATGTTTTGTAATTGGAAAATGGCTTAGCTGTCCGATGTCGTGAGGAACCTGACAAAGTGTGCAACCGGGCTGAAACTACTGTTCAAGACTTATATCTATATATATATATATATATATATATATAATATATATATATATATATATATATATATATATATATATATATATATATATATATATATATATATATTACACACACACACACATATGCTATATATATATATATATATATATATATATATATATATATATATATATATATATATATATATATAAAAAATGCGTGTGAGAGAGAGAGAGAACTATATACAAGGATATAAACACCATATTACAGCAGTCGGAACCATGAGAAAAAGGTCATGCAAAGGTAAATCTAAATCTTATAAGCAGACCAACATGTGTGTTAATCAGATATCAGTATTATATAACTAGTAGGTTGACACAACCCGATTCATAACATGGAATAACTTACTGAAAGGAAAGTCAATGCAAACTTTCATCGAATTTAAGCAAAGAGGTTCCCAAGACATGGCCTGAACCACCTTAGCCTATCACTTCCAGGTGCTGGAGTAGGTGACACTTTTAATGGAGCATTTATCAGATATAGATACAATTGGGACATACAGGCATAAGAGCCTCCTCTGCCATCTCTCCCTCTTTCTCACTTTATGCGGCAGGGAATGATAACAAGGTGCTGAACTTACTCTAGCTGGTCATAGTTGACACACATGAGTGGCACCTCTGTGCTGCAGCGCTGGTGGAACTTGTAGCCGCACGTCTGGCAGCGGAACCCTTGGAATAGAAGCTTTCGGCAGAAGTCACAGAAAGCCAGAGTGAAAAAGGTCTTTCGCACCTGACAGAGAAAGAAGGTGGGAGTAGAACTGAATACCGAAGCATACAAAATACCGAAGCATACAAAATTTAAAATTGCTCCATCACCTTGTTCAATTTCACAGAGATATAATACTGGTGGAAGTTTACCATAACCTTCCACAATGTAGTCTTTACTGCATTGCCAAAAAGATGACCCTGTTGTCAGTTGAGTTTACTTTTTAACAAGAAAATAATTTCAGCAGAATGGTAGAATCATAGAACAGATTTGAACTGTGTACCAACTATAAAGACCCTGTCAAAGCCTGATATGGAGAGGGGATAAAGCAATGCAGCAGTGAAAGGGCTAATTTTTAGTGGACATTCCTCATAATGAAACTTAAGTAAAAAACACACACACACACACACACACACACACACACACACACACACCTAACATTTTAACACAAAATTAGCTCTGTCTCGATTTTCACATCGGAGAGCTCGTCGACATTGTTAATTAAAAAAAGAAAAAAAAAAAAAAAAAAAAAAAGACCTCAATATGGTAGGCACTTGAATACATACAAGCTCTCCTCACAGGAATCATTTGAATACTCATAAAAGCTCTCCTCGCAGGAATCATTTGAATACTCATACAAGCTCTCCTCGCAGGAATCATTTGAATACTCATACTAGCTCTCCTCACAGGAATCATTAATTACTAAGGAAATTAGCCAATCTGAGGTGTCCTGAAAAATGTGATACCCCATAATTTCATTTTCTGTAGATAACCTCTCCTTAATTGTTATTGTTCCTTTCTGAAATGTTCGTGGGTTGGATCTAGTTCTTCCACCAGTGAAATTGTGAATCAAATCATTTGAGGAGACCCCTAAATTAACAGTTTCCTTTATTCTTTTTATGAATGGTGAGTTTCCACTGAACACATGCAAGAGCACAGCAAATGCTGAAAAATGGTTGGTTTAACAGTCTTAAGCAGGGGGTCAACTGTTGCACACTTAAAAAATTAAATTATACGACTCTGCATAAAAACTGTCATCTCAATCTCCTGCTGTGCAATGGAGACACTATGAGGCTATACTATGAACAGCATGAGAGCTCCCTAGTTTTCTCTGACATACATTTACTGTGAAGAAAAACCATCTAGCCAATGTTTTAAGTGCTGAAAAAAATGTTTTTTGTCCAAAAACCTTTTGATAACAGAGCTGCAGACTACGCAGTGATGCAGTCTTCATAAACAAGTACTGCTAGCCTATAGTATCTACCTGGGGTTGACATAAACAAATTTTAAGAGGACAGTAACAGGCCAACTATTATAGGATCATAGTCTCTACAGCTGTTGATCCCACCTTCAGGTCTGATGCCTGCTTTTGACTGCCACAGACAGAGACAGTCACTGTAGTCCACATACTTGTTTAACACTTCAGCTTTTTTTCTCTCCCTGCTATACAGCAATAGTAATGTTTATAAATGTACACCCTGGATTCCAATTGTCTTTAAACTGAAATTATAGCAGTTTAAAGCAACAAAACATGATGGTGTGTTTTAAAAAGGTAGGAAAATTAATGTATTTCTGTCTACAGTTCATTTGGGGTTCTACCTAAACTGCCATCACCGGTCAGGTGGGGCCAGTGTATGATCTGAGCAGTATGAGGTCGACAAGTTGAATTCCACGAGAATAGAAAAACAGATCAAATACTCAGCATAAGAAACGGAAGTTTTAAATTATAAAATGTATGTTACATTCCTACTACAATGATAACAAACAGAGGCACTTCTTAAAAGTATGTAAAAATCACTGCAAGATATGTCTTCTTTAAACTAACCTGGGAAAATGTTTAATAAAACATTGCAGCTGGAGAAACACTGAACACTGTAGAATTCTCGGGTCTGTAAGGTTTCAAATTACATTTTAAAATCACTGAGCTCCCAATTCTGTTTCTTTGCAAAATCCTTAGAAAAAAAAACTGACAATTTTCTTAATATAATATTTTGTGACGTGCAACACAGGGCTGTATCATATTTAGAAGTTAAACTTATTTTCAGAATTCAGTGATAAATCTGAATTTTCTGGAAAGAGCAACAAATTAGTCAAACTACAATTCAGTAAACAGATGTACAAACCTAAAAAAAATGACAAGAACATGTACAAAAAGTTTGCAAAATATATATTGTAGCCGTCAGAACATTGTAAATTTTGCCAAATTCTTTGCTGTTTTTTATGCTCTACTATGGCTATACATGTTGGTATACAGTATATAATGTAATGTAATTGAGAAACTCAGTGATGAGAAATGTATGTTGCGGTGTTTTTGTTACTTATGCAACAGTTGGCATTTTGTAAAACATTAATACAAGCATGCAAAAGAAAAATGTCACTATGGTAGACATCTACAGTATTAATATTATATTATCTGTGATGCTTTGCTGCACTCACACCATTTGAAGTGTTGCAGAAGACCCTAGAATGCAATGTTACTTTTGCTGTGTCCCATGTCTATATTGCAGCATTATACATTTTTTTAATATTGCAGACTTTAAAACATTTTAAAAATCACATGTCACTGGTCATAAATGATCTAGGGAAGACATTTACCAAAATTTACTCTGGAGCATTCACCAGGAAAATGAAAATGTCTTCTAAGAATCGCAGTGCAACAATGCTGGTTTTCTGTTCCCACTATACACCTCCCACCTCTGAGCACCAGTATTGAGCGCACAGTCTGGATACACTGTACTGGTTAAAAGAAAATTGTGAACATTCCCAAGTAAGTTCAAAAAAGGAATTCCATTGATTTACCTGCATGTATCAATACAATAAAATTACATTGAAAAACATATTGCTGCAATATGGACAGGACATACAAAAGGTAAAGTAATGCATTTTTTTCTTTCTGTTACACCTTAATGTAAATATGCATTGCTTGTGTCAAAATAAAGCTTGGGAAGTCATGCATTAGTAAACTGGGACATACAGACGTACAGCGTGTATGTTAGGTAAATATGGGTGCCCGAGATAGGATTTTGTTTTATTTTTACAATACACTTACAAAGTTGTGGGTTGTTAGCGGCACATTTTCTAACACCTCCACGTGTAGCTCCTCCCCAGTCAACCAGGAAATATCTGTGTCCCAACCAATCGGCTTCTTCTCCCTGGAACAGAGGAAACAGACAATGACACACAGGACAGAACTTTCTTCTCAATCTATTAAATGCATTTGATTTTTCAAGAGGCGCGTCTGGGTATTATATTAAAATTGGTCAGAAAAATACTGGTTCAAAAGTAATTTGACCATTTCACCTAGCAATGAAACTTGAAAGGTAGCAATAGGAGGGCATGGGGAAGAAGATGGTGTGGTTGACCTTGAGCAAGATTTTCAAAGCTTTTTTACTCCAATAATTTAGATTAATATTGTTTTTTAAAGAAAAAGAACCAATTATCTTACTAAAACGAATATATATGTCAGGTGACATGCATCCCGTCACAGCTATAAATCCAAATTTAGAAAATAAATAACATGAAAAAGTAGACTAGTATGATCTATAGCCACTGTATGCAAATACAAACATTTGAAACACAGACAGATGTCCTCCATATTCCCAATAACCTGCTAAGAAATGTCCTAGACATGTGGCTCAGGCCCCACCCAACTCGAAAAAGTTTTAAGAACCACCAGCTAGAAACCAGGACAAACACAGACGGAACGAATAGGCTCTTCTCATTTGCCAATTACCTTCTCTCCTAACCCAGTTTCCTGACAATTTACAAATGATTCTCTGTAAGTAAAAATGCAAGGGTTAAACAAGGATGACTTATTTTCCCCCAGAGGCAAATATAAAGAATGTGTTTTGGGTTTTTTTTTTTTTTGGTAACTGTATGGGCGAGTTATTTCTTTCTGAAAAACACAAATAATTCTAATCTTAACTTCACATTTTTAAGTGTTTAGTTTATGTACAGCGGAATTTACATTTAAAAAAAAAAAAAGTCCAACACAAAGTTTAGTGTCCTAGGAGCCATTGATAAAGGCAAAAAGTTTGTCTGGAGCCCTAACGGCATGATTAAATTACAGGTAAGCAAGTCATGCAAAGCTACAGGCTCTAGTCATAGTGGGCACTGTCCTGGATTTTATACAATAACCAGCAGTGATACTGCGGGTGAACCTCCATACTTTATACATTTTATTTTTTTAAGATACATTTTCCTGGGAATGGAATTTTATTGAAAATGTAAAACTTGTCACAGTGTGCACGAGTTAAGAATGACTGATCTTTTATACACAAAAAGACACAAACTGCAGAACGCTTACCGTTCTTCTGTGGGAAATGTGACTCCATGGTGCAAGAGTTTACTGTGGTCACATTGAGCACCTATATATGACACCACCGCCAATACAATATCTGACAGTGCCACCAAACCATCATCTTCCTCATGGTCTATTGATGCTACCTTCCAAGTTTTGTTTCTGTTTTTTATTATTCTACAGCATAACTGGTCCCTGTGTATTTCAAAGCTCAGTTACTACTCCATGCAGATTACTTTCAGCTGATTCAGACAAGCTCAGTGAAAAGTACCCCTCTGGTTTTCTGTAGACTGCACAGCACTCTGGAATGAGACCCCTCATCATCAAGGCTTTCTTGATAGAGTCCCGCACTGTCATCCCGCAGCGTGCTGGAACCTGCAGGGAAGAGAAATGCAGTCAGACACAGAAACACTCCCAGACTACCTTGTACAGCACTGCAACCAAAGCATGTCTTTATATACAGATTCCCAGTCGAACATCTATACTGCCACTAACCAGTACAGCTCAGCAAGTACACTTAACTCATGCTTAAGTAAACCAGTGCTAACTGTAATTAGGGCTTCTGATTTTAGGGTTCCATCTGATAAAACCAGATTTTTACTCAAATGTATTAATCTGTCATGATCCCCTAGTGTAGATATTATTAATCAATTAAATGTTTTAAAGGACCAAGGCATGTTGCTCAATGTGTATGACTAAATGTATCAGGTACGTTTTTTTTCTTTTCTTATTATTGATAAGAATGAAATGAGTAACTGTGTTTGCTCCAGGACTTAGAGACTGAGGGTCAATGTGGCCCCCTCCCAAAATGTTAGGGGGATATATTCTTCAGTGAGGGGGTCAATATGTTTGATAATTTCAGAACCAACTACCATTTCTTATTTTTGTTTATCAACATGCCAACATATCCAAACAAACAAAAAATAAAACAATAAAACAAAACCAAAGTCATGTTCATTTAGTATAGTCAGTTAGAAATTATATTTGTTATATTGAAATTATATTAGTAAAAAATGTAAATAAAATAGAAAACTGGTAGATATAAGGTGTCTCTACAAAAGTCACTTTTTGCAGCTGTTGTGCAGAAGATCTTCCTTTCCTTTTTGTTTCTGAACTTCTCCAGGGCCTTCCCATACTCAAATTACTTCCAGGGAGGTCCCTCAGGCCTATGACAAGCAAGGTATTCAGTCTGTCACTTGCCAGTCTGTTTCTGAGGACTGTCTTCAACACATTTTGAGCCCTAAAGCCCCTCTCCACATCTGCTGTATGAACGGGTAACACCAATGCCAACACAGCCAACTTCAATATATTGTGGAAAGTATCACTGTGATGCTGGTGTATCACAGCATAGACGATTTTCAAAGTAACTGCTGGGTTTTGTTCATTTCTTACCAATTTCTTCAGTCTGAGCCATTCTCCTTTTGTTTCCAGCGCAATGATGTGTTCCTTTTGCTCCCCTTTATCCTCCCCATATTTCTGTATTAGCAGCTCAGTCTTGTCATCTCCAAAAGTATCCGACTCATCTGCTGGAATAAAGTGGATCCCTCCTAAACCAAGCACTAAAAGGCAGCAACTAGATCTGTTGCAGATTTATGGGATCTTCAGTCTCGCTGCACCAGGACGTTCTGAATGGGATTTGTTTCGATTGAGCTTGTACTCTTTCTTTGTGTTGCAGTGTCACAGATGTTTGCCCCTTTGTAGTGTTGCATGGATCTTCCTGCTTCTGAGAAACATAGACAAGTGGGGTGCAACAGTCAAACAGCCTAACTGACTTCTGGCTACTTGTAAAGCTGGATTCACAATGGCCAAATCCAAATCTGTCTTCTGGAAAATCAGATTTAAATTGTGTCAGAATTTGGAATAACATCCATGAGCATTGACATCGCAGCTAAAAACTCAAATTATGTAGTATTTTTCAAAATGCCACTGCCTTTTCGATCTCTCTGCTGCTTTAACATTACAGCAAGAGGTTCCCAGCATCCCTGCTTCTAAAGCTGCATACAATGAAAACCAGTGAACATCATGTACCACCTTGATTTTCAAAAGAGGGACATCAGCATTTGTCAACAAAACTTTCAGGAAGTATTGCAAGGTCCTGCGGGTCATAGAATAACGCATTTTTATACATGTATCTCCAAGCAGAATACATAATCAAAATTACTTAACTAGGTTGGGGGCATGAGTTACACTGTTCTTTCTTTTGCAGACAACACCTGATCTGGAAGGTTTGAATCATAAACCAAAATTGGAGGAGCCACCTCCCCAAACCTTGATCGAATTCAGCTGGAATGACCCTTGTGTCTGTATTAAACAGAAGAATTTTCAAATAAAAGCTTGTGTTGTTTGTTTACGACATGATAAAAGAACCGATTAACCTCTACTCTGTGTGTGTGTAAAAATAAAGCATGACCCCCCCCCCCCCCCCCCCCTTTATTTAAGTTCATCTGAATGAATTGTGTGCCATATTAAAAACACCTCGTCTAATTTGATAGTTTTTTGCTTTGATACTATATTTCATCAAAAAAAAAATCATCTGGGAAGTGTAACTGTAGTTAAATATGGATATTTAATGTTCAAATGCCATTTGAATAGCTTTTTTAAAAATGTTTTATTTACTATTTAATTGTTCCTGCAACCTTAATGAATCTGGCTTATGTTGCTCCAATATTAAAATTATGATATAATTTTTCCAAATCTAATTGAGCTGAGCTTGTATGGTGAATCCTAAGTGCCAGGACTGAACAGACGTACTCATGCCTTTTAAATCATGTTATAATGTGTCCCTTCACCCCTCCACCTACTCTCCATTTAAAAGAACAGAGAGTGGGAGGGGCTGACAGAGTTGTGAGGTCATACCTCCATGATTTGAATGGAATGAGGAAGACTATTAAGTATCAGAGCCATTCTGAACAATAACCATAAAAAGGCCACTTTTTTAATAAGTAATTTACTCTTTAAACTTTAACTCACCACGGTTCTCTGCTTGTTGGGCAAAAAGACACGGACTATAGGTTTCTGGGGTGATTTGGGGTTACTCCAGGCTCCATCGGAGGGGGTCTGCAGGACAGCGAGGGTGTTGGGCGCCACAGGGAAGC
Source organism: Polyodon spathula (assembly GCF_017654505.1). NCBI lineage: Eukaryota > Metazoa > Chordata > Actinopteri > Acipenseriformes > Polyodontidae > Polyodon > Polyodon spathula. The sequence goes on along the minus strand of NC_054541.1, from coordinate 21,481,337 downwards.
ATGCCGCACCTGCTAGCTTGGAATCAATTAGGGTGGGGGCGAGGGTGGGGCTGGGGAAATCAGTGCCATTTCCCATGGACTCCAATAGCTGCTGCTCACGCTGCTGCAGGGCGTCAAGCTTACTTGTGTACTCCTCATAAGCCTGCAAACGAGAAGAGCACACACCATGTTACATTACACAAAACAGCTCACAGTATGCAAAACTAGATCAAGCACAGGACAGAATGCGTGATTAGACCAGACACAAGCATCACATAAACAATCTCACACAGCAGTAAATAGAAACTTGGAGCCATCGGTATCTCCATGACCTACTGCTGTACATAAATTACATACAACAACGCAAGTGTGACAGAGGTAGGCATCTCCTAACATCCCCGGACTCTGACACTATCAATGAATTAAAGAATACTGCCTTTTCTCCCTGTTTAGGAATATAATTCTGTCCCACTATACAGACGCTTATGCTATTGTTGGGTATATGCATAGTGTGTGTTTGAATACAGTGTTAAGTATAATGCTTATTAAATTATTGTTTATAAAACACAAGCAGAGACAGACAGACAGACACACATACACACACACAATATGGGAAACAAGCGTAAAGTTTTTCTTTGTTTTGTTTTCTTGTTAAGCAATTACAGTACATTACATACTGTAGAACAGCCAATAGAACCCAATTCTGGATCTGACATCACAGCACGTTATTAGAATGTACCGCACAAGATTAGGCAGAGCACAATACATCCCAACAGAAACAGCACGCTAACTTTAGTATAATTTAAAGAAATTAGGCTACGAGGCAGCCAAAAAAATGTGATTTTTGACAGCCCCAATATGCCATTATTGACAGATGTGTCCTTCAATTCATGCAGCTTAGTGCCCAGGACAAGCACCCTTGTCAGTTTCGCAACAATGAAAATACCTCACACGCCTTGTATAGTAAAAAGCAGAGGTTGCAGCAGGGTGTAATTAATTAATAATTATCTCAGTTTTGATCTTCTTGGAAACTGCAATCACAAGATGCCCTGAGCTGAGAAAATGTAAAGGCCCTGCATCAACTTGTGTTGCTAAAGTGGTACAGTATACAGAGGTGCGTGTGTGTGTGTGTGTGTGTGTGTGTGTGTCTATATAAATATATATATAGGGGTGCACCGATAATCTTTGGGCCACTGAGCAAGTGTTTTTAAAATTATCTGGCCATATAATATAATATAATATAATATATATATATATATATATTATATATATTATATATAGTACAAAAAAATGTTTTTTCATTTCCGTATGTACATTACTATTATGAAATTAGTAGGAGAATCCTTTTAACAAACAATCTTGAGAAGGGCTCATTCCCGTGTTCATTATTTTTGTGTAATATATTCACAGCTTACGTAGTTCGCTTTTTATCTAGCTACGTAAAAATTGTGTAGCATCATGAAAGGGGTTAGAATTTGTCTGCTTAATTAGCTTCTGTCATACTGGGTTCATAAAAACGGAAGCCATGTGCACTATACTATATATATATATATATATATATATATATATATATATATATATATATATATATATATATATATATATATATACATCACAGCTCTGGAAAAAATTAAGAGACCACTGCACAATTATCAGTTTCTCTGGTTTTACTATTTATAGGTATGTGTTTGGGTAAAATGAACATTTTTGTTTTATTCTATAAACTACTGACAACATTTCTCCCAAATTCCAAATAAAAATATTGTCATTTAGAGCATTTATTTGCAGAAAATGACAACTGGTCAAAATAACAAAAAAGATGCAGTGTTGTCAGGCCTCGAATAATGCAAAGAAAATAAGTTCAGATTCATTTTTAAACAACACAATACTAATGTTTCAACCTAGGAAGAGTTCAGAAATCAATATTTGGTGGAATAACCCTCATTTTCAAGCACAGCTTTCATGCGTCTTGGCATGCTCTCCACCAGTCTTTCACATTGATGTTGGGTGACTTTATGCCACTCCTGGTGCAAAAATTCAAGCAGCTTGGCTTTGTTTGGCCATGACAGGGTCTTGATCTGATGGTCCTCCATCCACACCTTGATTGACCTGGCTGTGTGGCATGGAGCATTGTCCTGCTGGAAAAAACAATCCTCAGAGTTGGGGAACATTGTCAGAGCAGAAGCAAGCAAGTTTTCTTCCAGGACAACCTTGTACTTGGCTTGATTCATGCGTCCTTCACAAAGACAAATCTGCCCGATTCCAGCCTTGCTGAAGCACCCCAGATTAAAAATGAATCTGAACTTATTTTCTTTGCATTATTCGAGGTCTGACAACACTGCATCTTTTTTGTTATTTTGACCAGTTGTCATTTTCTGCAAATAAATGCTCTAAATGACAATATTTTTATTTGGAATTTGGGAGAAATGTTGTCAGTAGTTTATAGAATAAAACAAAAATGTTCATTTTACCCAAACACATACCTATAAATAGTAAAATCAGAGAAACTGATAATTTTGCAGTGGTCTCTTAATTTTTTCCAGAGCTGTATATATTAGTACAGTACCCGGCCCAGTTAGGCCTGTGGTGCTTCATAACCACAAGCCAAACTAATCTCTACCGGCCCCTAGGCCGCCGGGCCATGGTTACCGTCGAACCCTGCAGGTTTGAGGGTTTTATTGATTTTTAAAACAGCTCAAATGTAGTCTTGGAACAAGTTCACTGACACTATCTTCTTTGCACCTCATCATTCTTACAGTAGACAGCTTGCTTTAATACAATATACAAAACCATACATCATGAAAAAAATAGATCACCATCTCCTAAATCCACATACATGTATGGGTGAATAAGGCCGAGGCGATGCATTGATCCATCTGAACTTTTTATTTTTGTATTTTTATTCAGTGTAAAACTAGGCACTAAAGTCTCAAATGCATAAAGCACCATGTAATCAATGCTATATTTTTCACAAAACAAAAAAAGGTAACATTCCCACTTGTGGATCATTTTAATGAGCAGTTTTTAAACTATAAATAGCCTGGCTAAACGTCAGTCGGGAGTTCAGTTCAAAGCCACAGGCAAGCAAACCATGCGAGAGAAGGAGAAGGAGAGCAGGTCAGGAGAGGGGAAGAGGGAATGGGTTCGCCCCAGGTTCAGCTGCCAGAGCGGGGCTGAAGCATCTCGTCTCCCAGAGAAAGCCGCAGCTCCTCACTCAGCAAAAAAGGAAATACATTAGGAAAGATAACCACGTAACAGACCTAATATTTATTTAGTTATAAAACGAATGTTCAATAAGATGTCTGTTATAAAGTGCCAGCGCAGCTTTTCTTCAGTTCAGATACTGTATGAAAATGGAAATTAGACTGAAAAGTTGTTTATTGTTTGAACACTGGTACTGTATTTACTGTAAAAATACTGCAGGAATCACTAGTATAGGGAACTGGGGGACGTGCTGTAGGAGCGTTATACCAGAGGCACGTAATAACCGCGAGCCTTATAGCGAGGGAGCACTATATAGAAATAGGTGCGTATAAGAGCAGGGATAGGTTTTTAAGGGTTTAGACCCCCCTTTGTAAAGACAATTCATATCTCTGTACAACTATGTCCCTGTTAACTCACCTCAAGGTATATTGATGGAGGGTTGTGTTCACCCCCGAACTTATCCAGCAGAGCTTCTATATGTTCCTGCGTCAGTTTAATCATCTGCTTGATATTCCATACCTATATAAGAACAACAAAGTGCTATTACTTAATAATAGTATGAAAAACACACACACGTAGCCATTGTACTGTATGTTAGAGAAAATAATGATCCATCCACTCTCGACTTCCAACCCCTAAGGCCCTGTTTGCCATAAATAGTCTGTGTTAAAGGTGTCCATTTACTATACTCTTCTGTGCACTTTCTGTATGCAAGCCACAGCTACATCAGACATTGCTAATGTAACAGAGTTTTAATGAACACGTTTGCCACGACAGCTGTCTAATTAGGCCTAGTTGCTTATAGAAATGCTCCTGCCACTACTGTAGCAGAATCAGTCCATCTAATGTATGCGCCAAACTTAAAATTTTTCTTTTAAGGCTGTAAAAGTTAATGATTTGCTCCCCCCCCCCCCCCCCCCCCCCAAAATTGTAACTATTTATAGCATCATGCTGCACTGCCCACTGTGAGTACTGTAAGTGAAAATTAATGTAAAATCTTATATAAAATTTTAAATGATGCCTACAATTTCAACAAAAATGTGTCCGACTGTTTGAACGTTTAATCTATTAAGAGTAGATTTAAAGCCTAAATTTACAATGGATGTAGGTCATGGTGATTTATAGTACATTTTCACAATATTGATAGCTCTAGTTTTATATTTACAGCCGTGCCAAAGAATGCATGCCAGGTTGTTACAGGTAGGAACACTCAGTTTAGACCCATAATTCTGAGATTAATGGCAGGCACCTTGCTGTGAAAAAATGGATAAACTAGATAAAATAACAGTAAAAGCCCTAACTGTAAAAAGGGCAACACACAAATGAGCAGGTGCCACCATATTTTGAAATTCTCATTAAATTTTACTAAACAATGATCCTTACAGGTTCAAAATTAAATAATCAGTTCACTCGATCAATTGGGTTGGGACAATATATTGATACTTCATTCATATTTAATAGCCAATATCGTTACTTAGTTGCCATTTTCTAATTGCCAAACAATTCATAAATCTCAAAGTGTTTCATGCAGAGAACAGACATCTGAAATAGATACCTACATTTCAGGAAATGCAGTTTTACAATAGCGTTTGTAACTTAAAGATGATTGCTTAAATTAGGTGGTATCTTTGTAAAATTACTGATACCAAAGGGGCTTTCTTACGAAGTCACGATCTCAAACGGTGTTTGAAATATGAAGCTTGATCTCTGTGACCGACACAAAGACTTAATTTTTCATATCACTCAAGATCAAACTTGACCTGGACAATCATAGAATACAACTGAGTACAGAGTAAGATACCAGAATCCCCAAAATTTACTGTGGCAAAGTGGTGAGTGATTACAGATGTATTACAGACTTAACAAAAGTGCAAATGCAATGAAAGTGAAACATAACATTTTTGTTTTGCAAAACAAATAATACTACATGTACTACTTAGGAACACAGTAATACACACACACACACACACACACACACACACACACACACACACACACACACACACACACACTCTCTCTCTCTCTTCCGGCAATGTCTAAATCATATTGTACCCCAATTGACGCCAAAGCAGATGCTATAGTTAGAGGTGAAAGAGGTGAAAGTAACTAATTTCTTACTGGTGTAGTGTTATCATTGGGAACAGGTTCAAGTGGTACTCCGCGCACTGTGCTTGCTCACACATGCCTAAACTTCCACTAAGAAACCAGTAGTGGTGCAACAATTAATCGGTGCATCGATTACTGATCATCTGTCGTTAAATTTCCAGAGCTTTGCAATAAAACCTTGAGTGTGTGAAAATGCCCTTCTTTTAGTGCCATTACAGTAGATAAACAACAAGGATACACAATTTAGGTCTCTACATTCGCGTTGGATATACCACATGTAAAATGAATTGAGTAATGAACAACCATAGTTCAGATATAAATGACTATAGTATTTGATATTATTATTACAAAGTTAAAAGGATATCTGATGCGGATGCACGCATATTCTCAAGTTCTTTCTTTCTTTTTTTTTTTTTTTTTTAAATCGGAAGTATTCTAATTTGAATGTAAAAATTGTTCTTTTTTGTTTAAGTATTACTGACAGCAGTGTTTCTAGTTATTGGTTCTTCTGTAAAAAAAAAAAAGTTTAAAATAAAATGTCAATGCATCGATTATCATTGATAAATGCCTATACGATAATCGAATAAGAAATTAGCTTGCTGATTGCACCACTATAATTTTTTTTTTTTTACTTGCGCAACTTTGCGGTGGACTTCTCGCATATAGTTTTTTCTTTTTATTGTCTGCTTCCAGTTTAAGTTTGCAAAAAAATAACTGGTATTAATTATGGAATTAACGTTTAATAGGAAAACACCCATCAGATCGCAATTGATTGCACACAGTTTTACCAAAATCTGATCTAGCCTTGTAGCTTGACTAGTTCACTAAATGCTTCAAGATACAAAGGTTCCCTGTGACCCCACCTCACAATCATATATATATATATATATATATATATATATATATATATATATATATATATATATATTATAATTTTGTGAGGTGGGGTCACAGGGAACCTTATATATATGTGTGTGTGTGTGTATATAATTTTGAGGCAAAGTTGCACAAGTAAAAAAAAAAAAAAAAATGTTTGCATACTATTTTCTTAATGACTGAATAATATGATAAATTACATTAAAAAAGACAAAGACTGGAAAATATAATCAATTCAACAACTTTGAGTACACACAGGCTGAAACCATTTCACTAATTTTGTGACCTTTCAAACAAATCATTTGCACCTGAGCTGATTTAGGGCTGCAGTAGCAAACATATCACAGTTAATATATTGAGTTTTATGATATATTGAATCGGTGCAATATTACTGTCAGTAGTCCCAGGTGAAAGAACACGGTAAAAAAATAAGTTTTTTAAACACAGTAGTGGCTGTACAATTCTGCTAATATTATTAATCACATTAGTACAAGCTTGTGTAACTAGAGCTGCGGTTGGTGAGGAAGGCATTAATATTAACATATACTAATACATATACTAATAGCACAGTGGAAAGAAAATGTGCCACAGTGAAATTAATGTATAGAATTATACAGTACATGAATATCTCTGCAATCTTATTGAGAATTTAGGAAATCTGTAATGACTTTTTTTTTTTTTAATGTGGGACTAAGTTTGCCATTTATTAAATGGGAATCATTTATAGTGTATACACATCTTGCCTTGTGAAACAGTACGTTTAACTTGTTTTACAGTACAGTTAAGTGACTTAAGTTTTTCCAGTGTGGCTAAAAAGGCTGCAGTCTTAGAGGGAACATAGTTAAATATATTATTAGTTTCACTCAAGAGAGACGGCTACAGTTGGGACTGATTTAAAAGAATATAATACATATAAAATACATTAACAAAGCAGGCTGCTGTTGATCTCTGCATCATACACCTTTTCAACATAAAAATTCCAAACTTCCTCCATACTTTTTCGAGACTTCCATTTGTTTTTCCCAGACTTGTGTTTTAGTTTGTTTCTGTTAGTTTTTCGATAGTTATCTACATAGCCGGGCAGCCGAAGACCATTATAGCTTTTTGAAGTTGCACCTGGTTTTCTAAAAGTATTGTCAGAATCTGACCTTGCATCATTTACAAAAATAATATAAGTAGTTGTATACTGCAAGTATACTTGTGCCAAAATAGGATAGTGTAATGGTACCAATAATATTGTAGCGATCTCAGTTAACACAGACAGGCGGATCACGCAGAGCGAGGCAATCCACACACTGGCGGAGGGCAAGCGTGAAACCAGGAACTCTCGCGCTAAAGCACAGCGTCGATACCGCTGCACAAAGAAGCCGGCTCCTTTGCAAGGAGCATATATCGAGCTTATCTCTCTGTGTGAGATTACGTCACCTACCAGCCCTGCTGCTGCCCTCCCCCGTGCACGCTCCAGTATATTAAAATCAGACCATTTTGGCACAAGTATACTTCCACTATATAACTTTTTTGTAAGGGATGATATTGGATTCTGATCCATACTTCTTTATACTCTCTGTTAAATGTTGAGCACTATGGGAGGTGAAAAATAACAAAAACGAAATAACAAATGTGCACACATTATATATTAAAATGTGCAAGTGTTGTATATTAAACATACAAGTCAAATAGTTAATACAGTACATCCTCACTATAACAACCCTATTTGGGTCCAACGGCTTTTGTTCGCTATAGAAAAAGGACAATCCGAAAACAATGTCAGCTGCTGGAGTGAGTTAAGGAAGTCACCTTGGATAAAGGCATCAGCTAAATTATTAATAATATCAGTACTGTTTTTATTCTTTGATTTTCTTTATTATTACAGTATTTGTCACTAATAATAATAATAATAATAATAATAATAATAATAATAATAATAATAATAATAATAGAATTACAGTCTATCCGTTGAAGAACACAGTTCAACACCCCCCACCCCCCCCAAAAAAGCGAATCAACAAATTTTTTGTTTCAATTGCATATGTTAATTTAAACCTTGGTTCCTTTTATAGAGCTGTATGAGCCAAAACCAGCAGCAGTTTGATTTATTTATTTATTTTTTTAATCTGTATTTAAATCATATAAATGAAGGCCATATAGCGAGGATGTAAACACTATATCTACACTCAGCTGACGGTTTGGACCCGAGGCTGTTGCTGCACTCGGTACTGTAAGTTACAAGCAAGCACCATACAGACAAAATAAAATTACTGGTACATTTTATTAATCACTTTAAAGAAATGAAAAAGTGATGTTAACATGCTACGTTTATACACACCATAGGGGCTACAGACAGCGTTTTTTTTTTTTTTTCCTGGGTTGGGAAATAACATTAACTATTTAATAAAGGTAACAACAAGATAACAAAATCCTGAATCCTGGTGAGCAGAGTGCTGTAGCTTGTAATTCCAGGGTGTAACTTTGTTATAAAAAATCATAGCCTTAATATAAATGTACTGTATATACTTTATCTGTATTACATTCTTGACAGTAAATATATACAAGACACATTTTAATTTCATGGAATATTCGGTTTCATTAAAATATTAGATTTGTTGTCGCTGGGTCCTAATCGATAAATAAATGTATTATTATCGTTATCGTTACAAGCCTAATGAGTGTGTGTATAAATAAATTGGTACTATAAATAAATCCATGAACAAAAATGTGCTTCTATTATTATTATTATTATTATTATTATTATTATTATTATTATTATTATTATTATTATTATTACATTCATTTAATTCAGTTACCTGAAGACATGTTCTATGAACCATCATTTTCATGACTTCCAATACTGTGCATAAAATAAAAGCATATGGAGTGAGAAACTAAAAAAAAAAAACAGCAACATTTCGTTTTTTTTTGGTTTTATTTTAGGTTCTTAATGTCCTTATAGCAACCTAGCAAACCGTGAGTACTCAACACTGATCAAAATGCACATTGTTGTACTTTCAGGCAAAAGCTGTGTGAGTGGAACTTACAGGTTGTAGAAATTATGCAATGGCCTACCTTGTTTTTGTTTGAAAAAGATTGCTTACTGTATATTTGCAGCGGACATGTTTTTTCACTTCTAAATCCGTTTTTAGGTTGTGAACGCATTCTAGCAAAACTGATGGTATCACAATCAACTTTTGTTGCACATGTGACCACACTGGGACACCGCACAGCCCTGAAAATGTGCCTGTAACGAACGCCATACATCCCCAGGCTGAAATCAACACTGTCCTAACTAAGCTCCGTGACAATAAGCAACTAGATGTTTGTAAAATGTAAGTGTAGCATATAGCACAGGGATACAGTATACCTGCTCAAACTGGTATGAAAAATCTTTACCAACTGCTTTGCAGTCAACAATATAAAACGCTGGACCAACTTTGTATCATTGCAAATGTGATCTCAAATAGACCAGCTGTGCAACGTAAACTGCCTACAACGTTTAAATACTACTGTACATTCTCTATATTGAGTGGCTATACAGTTATAAACATCATCTTCAATGGTCAAAACATCAATGGTCAGAGATATCTGGTAGTTGTCACATGATGTGCTCCACACAACTTCCATTGTGGTCGATAGTGGTTGCTATGTTTCCCCAATTTAAATAAAGTTGCATTAACTTTCATCATTCTGCACTGTATAAAATTACATTTATTCGTACACCAACGGGGAGGTTAGTGACTTTGGAGCGTCAGATAACCCGCCATCACTGTTTAGTTGTCAACTGTCTTCATAACTACACTGCATGTAAAGCCACAAACGTCATCTGTTGGTCTTAAAACTGTATCTTTTTGGACAGGCTATGTAGCTTCTGTTTTTCAAAAGGGGTGGATAATACTTTCCCTGCACACAGTCCCGATTTTAAAACTACCACGCTGATGTTTAGCAATCGCTAAATCTGCAGTTAACGGGTTACGGCAAACTGTCGTCTCACCTTCCAGTTGATAATCTTTTTTAAAAAACCTACATGCTCAAGTAAGACTTACAGTATCACTGTATAGATAACTGTAATAAATCTGATCAATCTAGAGCTGATTTAGCAGGAGCATTTTAAAAACAAATCTTAGTTTTACAAAACCTGAACTCGTGCAGCGAAGTAGTCCAGCCCACAGAGCTCCTGTTGTAGAAAAAGTTTAAAAAATAATACAGATCATGAAAGTTGACAATTATACAAGTAGAGTTTTTGTTATATAAAATATAATAAAAAGTTTTTAGCATTTATAAGACAACCACTGCACAACGGTGGAAAACAACAGCTTTTGTCCAAATACTTTCTTCCTTAAAACCTCAAAACTTGCTAATGAAAACTGCCATGCATGAAATTATCTGAGTAGGCTATTTAATAAATTATGTCATAGTGAATAAACCGCCCTACCGCTCTCTAGCAAATGTGATTGTCAGTTAATGAAACACAAATATTCGACAATATCAGCGAGAACAGGGCACTGTAAATTGTCATCACTGCCTTCCTATTCATTTACCAAACCAAATAAGTAACTATTACCTATCGTATTGGTCAAGAGAAATGCAGTAAGCACACATCAGTGCAGACAATCAAAAAGTCTATATTTGCTACTATATAACCAAGTCTAAGATACTAAAGGCATTTGTATTATTTTTAATTTTAAACAGTATTGTAAAGATTTTGCCGTCTCTTCCAGTTGATAGTATTGTAGGGATTTTGGTTTTATGTATTAAAAAATTTATACAATTTTATTCCCATTTAAAAAAAAGTCGCTAAGATGCCGCTTAACTTTGCAACGGTGTCATACCCAACGTAACTTTTCTTCTTTCCTTTGTGTGTTAAAATTTTATAAAAGTACCCCCGGTTGAAAACCCCTATCTTAACTAACAGGATGCCATCCAAACTGATAAAGATGAAAAGGGTATTCAGCTGCAGCGGTCACATCCTTACCCCCTATCGTTTCAGACTGAGCCCAGAAAATGTTAATATTTTGGTGTTTCGCCACAGTAATTTGAAATAAATCATTTTGCGGACCCTGTGTGAGCTGGAGTGAACCCTATTTCCAGTTAGGTAGTGCCTGATAGAACTGTGGTACCAGTGTGTTGTTTTCTTGTTAAAAAAATTACTTGTGTATTTCTTTAAATAGCCATTTAAAAAAAAAAAAAAAAGATTACCAAAAAAATGACATTATACCGCGGTACGACGATAACCATGGTATATTTTTTGACGGTTATCATACCATCAAAATTTAATACCGTGACATCCCTACTTATGACTAATCAGTCTCAGTCAGTCTTGGTCGGCAACCGCCACACACAGACAGACTGATCACATCTGAACAAAACTGTTTGAAAAAGATTCAACATGTTCAATCTTCAAATCTGAAGACATCCCAAATGAAATCTGGATAACCTTGGTTTTAAGTGCACGCACACTGCTGCAATTCATCCAGACTCCGTACGGCCATTTGAGATGAGTCGGGACGGCTTGAGTTGGACTGGGTGCGGCAGGCTTAATGGGAACAGTAAGATCGTCTAAAGCCCCTTTCACTTTGGCACTATCCGCGTGAAACCACGTACCTGGGTTGTACTTGTGTTAACCCGGCTCACGATGGCCATTCGTGAACCGACGCAATAAGAAACAGCAACAACTGCGGGAAAGTTTTACTTCCGCAAGGAACTTTTCTGTTAACTCTGTTTAGCCATATTTGTGTGATTGAGACACAGCATGAGCCAGACTGCAACAGGGATGCAGAAACATTTGCTCTAGTCAACGTTTGGGCCTACGGTTCAATCCAGAGAAGTCCCGGATGGAAGGGTCAGTAACAAGCTGCTTCCGGGGCATTGTTTACTTTACCTGTCACCCAGGTCAACCCAGCTTTATCAAATGCAGCGTGAAATCACTTACCCGACCCGAATGACATCGGGTCCTGCCCGGGTAGGTTCTTGACCCGGGTAGATCATGCCAGTGTGAAAAGGGTTTAAGATTAGTACCAAAAAAAAGTTGGTCACTTTGTATGCATACAAGTCCCCCCCCCCCCCCCCCCCCCCCCCCAACTTTTGTTCCAATGCTATAATAAATCAGCACTATATGCTAGCTTTATGCTTTAAACTCATGTGAGAAACAAGTAAGTTTGGCTAACAGTGTGAGATGGTGCCAAGGAAATTTCAAGTTGTTAGAGGAAGTTTGTGTGCCACAGATTTAATTTAAGGAATGTAAATAAACTGGATAATCAACCAAATTTCTATTTAAAGTATCATGACCAAGCCCTTCAGTGTAAAACTGAACACTTTTGTTGGGCACTGCGTCTTAATAAATATACAAGTTGACCTAACATTGCTAAAATAAAACATTCCTATTTTGAAATTCTGAAACTAATAAATTAAACAGTACATCATTCTCAAAACAAAATTAAAATGTACTGATGCCTGTTACTACTGTACCTACATTCTTCCACAGTTTATACTGCACTGTCCGCTCTACTTTATCAGCAAGCAGGCGCTTGCTGGTTTACATTCACCAAATGCGTGTTGCAGTTGCAGGGACAAGCTCCCCCACCCTTTATGCCCCTCACTGGGGTTTTTGTTATACTGGCAACATTTCACAGAAAAAACCTATACGTGTGTCGGATATATTAAACGTGGGCTTACATGACAACAACATATTTAAATAAGTCAACTACTTTTTAAACCAATCTTCCAGAAGTCAATTTAATCAGAAAGTATCATTTTTAAGAAACTATTTGTAGTTTTACTGAATCAATCCAAATAACCAGTTAAGTGTGTGTGTGTGTGTGTGTGTAGTCCCCAAATCTGAAGTTCCATTTAATATTGTGTCTACAGTAGTTCTGCACAATGCCAGCAGGTTGCTACAGTGGAAACTTGCTGTTTAAATACAGTCAAATGCAAATATTGTACTCCTATTCAAATTCTGACGGCCCAATGCCCACTTAATGCAAATATAAATAAATAAGTTTAACTCTTTACAATTATAAATGGACTACGTATAATCTTTGAAGTACTTACAATACCGTCCCCTCTTGGTTATTTATTGTGACATTGTGTTGCCACACACTTGTTAATATTTTAATAATTTAAACCACCGCAACTATTAGTAGTATTATTATTAGGACAACTATTAACTATTAAGTACATGAAAACATTTTCTTCAACAGTCAGCACTGTGATGCCACACATATGCGCCTTATCTGAGTAAAAGCAATATTTGCAGGACAGCATAACAACAATGCACGAAAACATAAACACTATTTTTGAGTTGTTAAACACATTTCTCAACAAAAATTCCCTCTCCTATGAATGAGACAAACCTGCCCAGATTTATTTATTTATTTAAAGAAGAAAATTCCCTACAGCCACCACGAACACAAATTGAATATACACCACAGTAATTATGCATTATTCTGCACGGACCGTATTATTAATATTTAAAAGGCAACATAAATAATACAGATCAACAGTACCTAACGAGTCACTCAATTATAAACTACGCGAAAAAATTGAAAGAAAGATCGAGATTGGTTTAAACACAAATCTGTTTTTATGTAGATTAATAAATGAGACGCACAAAATATAAACATTGACAACCCAGAATCCTAGCAAATTCAAATAAACTATATGTAAAAAAATTCCGTCGTCATTATTATGAAAAGCAAATTAAAAAATACGAAAAATGACAGTACATTATTAAAAAATGTATTTAAACTTGGACACAAAATCCCCGTGTCAGAAAAGCTGCAGCAAGCTATGCAAAAAAAAAAAAAAAAAAAATGCAGGCCTCCTATTTACTAATAAACATTCAACTGCGAAGTAGTATTAAAAAAGGCGAAGGGAAATACAACATCGTTTGCAAAACACATGTTGGCAATATAAATCTGGACTTCCTGTAAACACACAGTTGCAAATAAGTGCATTTGGATCGTTGTGCATCGTTCAGTTCCCTACTGCATAACCACAAGATTCATATTTACAGCCGGTGTTTCCTGCAGATTTACATTGAGCAAGCTGCGCTCAGATCCCGACTGCCCCTGCACCCCTCTATTCTGTCACCCAGCACATACCTCCTCCGGGATGTCCTGGTTTCCCCCAGGGATCCCCCCAGTGCCAATGGCTTCAATCCCCGTCCCCAGTTCGGTCAGCCTATGCTCCCGGTCCGGGTCCCGGTCCATGGCGTCTCCGTTGAAGACGGACGGTGGGGACTCGACGCTACTCAACGTCGCCATTTTAAACTGCGAGAAACTGAGAATAACATAGAAAAGAAATAAAGGAGAAACAGGAGGGGGAGACAGAGAGAGCTCCTTCAGACTGAGATGAGCTCAGGGGTATACGAGGTTAGGATTTTGGATAGCTCGCCGCAATTAGTATTGTATTTATTTATCACCAAATGTTACATTTGTTTTACTAACCACTATGTTTTACTGATTTGGTAATCTTGTGCTTTCTAAATTAAATCTGAATAGTTTAGGGTTAGATTAATTTGGGGATAAAGTCGGAGTAAAGTAACAGGTGTTGTGTTAAAGACATGGAACTCCAGGTTTGTGTCTGCAGCTGGAGCAAGGCGACAGCGGTCAGGGGTTTGAAGATTCATCAAGGGAGAATGAAATGCTTGAGGGAGAAGGGACAGTCAGTCAGTCAAATCAGTCGAATGAAATCTAGCCACAGGAAGCAAACCACAGTTCGCAGGATATCAGCACCCCAGTCATAGACGTGAGGAGGACTTGCATGGACACAGTTAGTGATGAACCTAATGATCCTTGTGAACCCGGTCAGACAAACCAGCATAAGAGAGAAAAGAACCTCAACGGGCACAAGACTGGAGTTAAATGGCCAAGAGCTTGTGAAAAAACTGCGTGGGACACAGTAAATACAGATCTCTGCTTTGCATTGGAAAGGTTAAGTGAAACAGTTGAAAAGAAGCTGGATAAATTTGGGGACATCATCTACGCATATGGAAGTGAGAGGTTTGGAATTGAAAAAAGGAAAAAGTAGAAACTATTCCTGGAAAGTCTAGACGGCAGCAGGAGATTGAACGCTTAGTTAGAGAAAGGAGACAGCTGAGAAAGCAATGGAGAAGAGCTGAACAAAGTCAGAAGGAGGGACTCAGTCTCTTACAAAGGGTCATAAAAGATAATCTTGCAAGATTGCACAGAGCTGAGCGCCTACAGAAACGCTACAAAAAGAAGGAGCGTGCAAGAGCTAACTTTTATAAAGACCCATTCAAAGTTATTCACCAGTGAGAAGAATGGCACACTAAAAGCATCTAAGGTTGAGCTGGAGAGATATTTGGAGGAAACACATACAGATTAAAAAAGGCAGGAGCCTATGTCAATTCCTTCAGACATCCCACCTATCAATCCACCAGAATACCAAATGGAGGACTGTGCACCGAAGTGGAAAGAAGTAGAGCAAGCTGTGAAAAAAGCAAGGGCTTCATCATCACCAGGGCCTAATGGAGTTCCGTACAGAGTGTACAAAGAGTGTACAAGAGTGCTTCAGGAGTTCTACGAATTCTGTGGAAATTGATGAAAGTGGCATGGGAAAAACATGTTATACCAAGAGCATGGCGCCGAGCAGGTGGAGTCTTTATACCTAAAGAAAAAGATTCTACAAGCATCAGTCAGTTTCGTCCTATTTCCCTATTAAACGTAGAAGGCAAGATTTTCTTCAGCATTATTGCTCAGAGATTGTCAACTTACCTATTAAAGAACTGCTTCATTGACACTTCAATACAAAAAGCAGGCATTCCAGGTTTCCCATGATGCTTAGAACACATCAGCGTAATCTGGCAACAAATTCAGTCAGCAAAAAAGGAGAGGAAGGAGCTCCATGTAACATTCCTGGATTTGGCTAATGCGTATGGTTCAGTGCCACATGAACTTCTTTGGGCAGCATTTGATTTTTTCAGTGTACCGATAACAATAACAAATTTAATGAAAGCCTACTTTGGAGATTTGCAATTTAGTTTTTCAACTTCAGAATTCAGCACTACATGGCAACGCCTATAGGTTGGAATAATGGCAGGATGCACCATTTCTCCACTGGCTTTTACCATGGCAATGGAAGTAATCATTAGGGCATCAAAATGGGTATTAGGAGGAGAGCGCTTGGCTTCTGGAATGCGACTACCACCAATTCGAGCATACATGGATGACGTGACAACCATGACTACAACAGTAGCCTGCACTAATCGGTTATTGGGCAAATTAACCAATAACATTGAATGGGCAAGAATGCAATTCAAGCCCAATAAATCAAGGAGCATCTCTATAATTAAAGGCAAAGTAGTAGATAAAACATTCTTCATTAATGGTGAGGCAATACCAACAGTCTCTGAGAAGCCAGTGAAGAGTCTTGGGAGATGGTACAACGGGGATCTAAAGGACACAGTTTGTGTGGGAGAAGTTAGACAACAAGCAGTGGAAGGGTTGAAGAGCATAGACAGCTGCGCTGTACCAGGCAAACTAAAACTGTGGTGCTTTCAATGTGGTCTTCTGACAAGGTTGCTGTGGCCACTGACTGTGTACGAGGTTTCTTTGACAACAGTAGAGAAGCTGGAAGCTTTAATCAGTTCATACATCAGGAAATGGTTGGGAGTTCCACACTGCCTCAGCAGAGTGGGACTTTATGGTAAAGGAATACTGCAGCTACCAGTCTCCGCTCTAACCGAGGAATTTAAGTGCGCCAAGATCAGACTGGAAATGACATTAGTAGAGTCACACGACAAATGTGTAAGGGAGGCAGCACCTGTGTTGAAAACTGGAAGAAAGTGGGCGGCAAAGAAAGCTGTGGAAGATGCAAAGGCTGCCCTTCGAATTGGTGATATCACGGGGCAAGTTCAGCATGGAAGAGGGGGTCTTGGTCTCAGTTCAGCTCCTCCTACATGCCATAAGGCAGCCCCAGCTGAAAGGAGGAAGCTGGTAGTCAACGAGGTGCAAAAGCAGGAGGAGAGGATGATGTGTATACAGGCCATTTCCCAGGCCAAGCAGGGAGAATGGATGAGATGGGAGAGTGTGGAACAACGCAAGATTGGCTGGCAAGACCTATGGTCAATGGAACAGAGCAGGATCAGTTTCCTCATCAGGTCAACATATGATGTTCTCCCATTACCACAGAACCTAAACCTCTGGGTAGGAGAGGATCCCTCATGTCCTTTGTGTTCATCACCTGCAACATTAAGGCACATTTTGACAGGATGTAAGGTGGCTCTTAGCCAAGGTCGGTTTACATGGTGCCATGACCAGGTGCTACGATGTTTGGCCTTAGCAATGGAAGACAAGCGTAACCTGACCAATAAGTTGCCACCTGTTCCATCAAAACATTACACACAAAAGACAACATTCCTCCGCCCAGGAGAGCAACCACCAAGAAAAGGTGTTAAAACCAATCCTCGCCCAGGACAACTGGAAGCTGCTAGAGACTGGAAAATGCTGGCAGATGTTGGTCAACGGCTTATTTTTCCACCTGAGATTGCCACCACTAACCTTCGACCAGATATTGTCTTGTGGTCTGGATCAGCACGCCTTGTTCACCTGGTAGAGTTAACAGTGCCATGGCAGGATGCTGTAGATGAGGCTTACGAGAGGAAGAAACTGCAGTATGCTCAACTAACCACTGAAGCAGAACAGTGAGGATGGAGAGTCCGGGTTTACCCAGTGGAAGTAGGTTGTCGAGGATTTGTGGCACACTCTACAACCCGGTTTCTCAGAGACGTCGGATTCAGTGGCCAAGAGTTGCGTCACACAGTGAAGAACTTATCTGAAGCAGCAGAGAGGAGCAGCAACTGGGTGTGGTTGAGACGGAAAGATTCTGGCTGGGGATCTCAAGCACAATAGAAAGAAAGAAACGCTGATGTACAGGTAAGTAAGCTGGGCTGAATTGAGCGGGGGACGGAGGGGGGTGATGCTGGGACACAAGAATCAACGTCGAGCCCTCTTGAGGTGTCGTGGGCTAGTCGACGAAATACTGAGGATGGAAGGTGCCCACTTGAAGACCCCAGAGATGTACCCTACTTAGCTCAATCCAGACGGTTGTCATGCTGATGCGCTGAGGAGACCGCACTGTGGTTGATCCCGGGAGCCAGCATCGCAGCCATTGTGTGTGCTGATGCGCCAGGGAGGCAAATAAGCTGATCCCTGGAGCCAGCATTACACTTCAGCCATTAACACCAGACAGAAGGATATCTACATCATTATATGGAGGCAAATGGATGGAGACACATATGGATCACATTAGTTTACTGTAAAGCAACGTCTTAGTTGGTGCTTATCTTGGCGAGAGCCGAGTTCAAATCAGCATGAAGTTTTAACATCTACTCTCGTGTAGTGGAAATCATGCAGGTAAGGCAGCGGCATGTTCAATCGTCAAAACAGTTATCATTCACATGTGTATCGGTAACGTGAACAGTAAATACAAGATTATCCCTACCGCTAAATAATAATAATAATAATAATAATAATAATAATAATAATAATAATAATAATAATAATAGCCAAGCTAGTTTAAATCTGATTTTTTTTTATTTGTTTTTTTTTATATAAACTGAATAATTATTCTTATTATTGTACATATTTTGTTTACTTTCTTCTATATTGTAAGCATGGCCATAAATATATGCAGACACTTTTTTTTTTTGTTTTCATCATCAATGCTGATGTTCATGTATACATTCTAGTAAAGTACAAGATTCCTTCATTTTCTCTGTTGGCTTGCTGTGTAGCATAGATTTGGAGGTTGAATAATAAATAGCAAGCAGTCATATAAATACTACCAGCATGTAGCTTGAAACCTAAGCTTTACCTAGGTAGAATGTCAGTTCTGGTTTTGGCCCTGATTGTAAGTTAACAAAGGGTTGGTGTGAGGCCTTTGCTATGTGCCTCTGTGTTGAACTGTGTACTGCACTGCACTTTGCAAATTGTGTGCTGGACAATTCCCAACCCGCAGCTGGAGTTTCAGCACAGCTTTGTGACCAGACCAAAGGGCCTGGTGCAGCAAGGCATCGGCACTGGGGACTGTGGCAAAGTGGTAAGTGGTAGGTGCAGGTGCAGTCCAGTAATCCAACAAGAAATGACAAACAAGCAAAGTACAAGTGAAAAAGGTTTCTGTTTGTTTTAATCCAGGGGTCTGATAACTAAACAGAAACAAACAGTGATGGCTGGCAATACGCAACGATGTGTATTGCACAGTAAGTGATGGGTTGTAGTCTCGTTTACAATGAACAATTATCCTACAAGAACAATAATTCCAATGCAAATACCCAAACACAAACATGGTCACCTCTCCCAGTGACTGCTGTAGTGCTGGTAGTGAATTTACAATGTTATTTAGTGAACAGTCAGTGCATTGTTTGGGTTTTGTGCTGGCCGTGGGCGACAGCTCTGGATCATGTTTAGCCGTTTAGTCTAATACACAAGACAAACAAGACTATATAGACAGATGGACAAAAACAAACAAAACATTCACATTCTTTTTAACACAGAATACTGGTCCTTTTGGTTAATTTACATAACCACATCAAATGAGCTGATTACGTCGCTTTGACGCCTATTTATACTGTCACTCATGACCCCTTGGTAAAGGATTACAACCGCTTCTCCAATCCACGGCTGCCACATCATTTCCTTCCGGGTCGTTAGTGTACCGAAGCTCCACCCCTTTTCTAAATGGCCGACTTCTTTTTAGCCCTAGGAACGAAGTGTCAGGCCAAGCAGTCCAGGGTACTCTGTTCCTATTACTTGGTGCCCTCACAGGTCAGGAGGGAGATTTCCCACCAAGAATCATTGTTTTTCTGTCACAGGGACGCAGCACCAGTTAAGCTGCTGACCCGCCGACTATCCCTCTGGTCCAACAGGAAGTGGAAAAGGTCCAGGGGAGATGTGGGAGGCAGACCTCATCGAGCCGTCAGACAAGCCATGGACTGCGCCCGTGGTCCTGGTGCAGAAGAGGAATGGAGTGGTGGCTCTGTGTGGTCTACCAACTGCTGAATTAGGCCATCTACAATGACTCATACCCCGTGCCCCGCATTAATGAATTCCTGGCTGTTACACTCAGTGGCTGTTTCATCATGGTCCATAAAAGATCAGCCTGCAAGCTAGCTGGGAGTAGTTGGAGTTGGTGTTTTAGATGGGTGCTGTACGTACTCGCTGTGAGTAACCTGCACAATTGTTGTAACCTGTTATACCTGCTGTAACAGTGAGCGACTTATTATTTTGGAACATTCCTGTTGCTGGTTTGTTCCTTTGTTTGTATTTCATTACAATATTACACTGCTGTATAATTATAATTCATTTTAAAATATTGATTTGTAAACCTGTTTCCTCTGTATTTCCATTAGAATGAATGATGCTAATAAGGGATTTTTATAAACACGTAGGTTGCTTGCCGCACTTGATGACACCTGTGGCAAAGTAGTTGATTGTGTACAGATGCAGGAGTGATGGAGTGTACAATGAACAGACAAGGGATTTGTAATCCAGTTGGAAAAGGGATTTTATTTACTAGAATCCTGGTCTGGTGACCAAATAATATTTCCAGGAAATACACAACAATGTATATTGCACTGGAAACAAACAAATGGATGGCAGTCCCAAATAATAAACACTTGTATCTTTCCCACAATGTACAAACACGGTCCCCAGTCCTGGGTGCATGCTGCAGTGCTCGTGGTGGGTGATACAAGTTTATTCGTGACAAAAGTGAAGTGTTGTACCGAGTTTTGTGCTGGCCCTTGGCAACAGCTCCGGAATGTATTAGCTGTCTAATAATTACAAACAAACAATTATAGACAATCAAAACAAACACTCACTGTACTTTTTATCACTGGGTCTCTCACAGGTCCTTACAGGTTTAAAATGCTTAAACCAAAGCGAAGGAACAGATTACGATTCTCCATCCCCTTTTATGCTGTCACACATGACCCCTTGGTAAACGAGTGCAACCACCTATCCAATCTGTGGCTGCCGTCATTTGTCTTCCAGGTCAGTGCGTTATTGCAACAGAGTCTCGCTCCCTTCCTGGCTGGCAGACTTTCCTTGAACCCTAAAAAAGAACTTTGTCAGACCAGCCCATCCAAGGAACTCTGTTCTCACTGCTTAGCACCCTCACAGGTCAGGAGGGTGATTTACAGCCAAGAATCATCTTATTTCTGTCCCATAGAAGGATTTTTTGTGGTATTTAATACACTGCATTAATATTGAAAGATTATAATGCTACCAAAAAACTATAAACTGTATTAAGCAATGTATATTTTTGTAGAGAATAATTTAAACAGTAACAATATAAAAGTAGAAATTACACAGAAACATAATGTAACTTCTTCCTCTTGCAAGTATAGTATAAGTTGTTTCCTGCTATTTATGCCAGAGCAAATATGTTATTACTCTTAAACATTTTGGCTGTCTTTTGTACAAAGTTGGGTATGTTTTTTTTTTTTGCAGCACCAATAGCATTTTACAAGTCATGCTGTAAAAGTATAGTTTTATGAATCAGGACAGACACCTCCATATACAGTAGACCCATAGTTGCACAATCTCAACAACTTGTGCTAAAAAATGACCTTTCCAAGTTTTATCTCAACAGATGTGTACTTCTATATTTATTTTTATTAAATATTATAGATTCTCTAGATACAATCAGAATGTGTGACAAATGTACATAGGAAACAGATGGACACACTCAAACTTAGATACTCTCAATAGCTTCTGCTAAGTAAGGTCCCACTTTTCATCACAATTAGATACAACGTTCTCTAGATCCTGCCTCTTCTCACCCCAGTTTTTGGGTTGCCAATACTGTTACTTTCTTAATGTTTTTAACATAGTGATCTAATTGTGTGTTTAGCATTGTATTTTAATCAAAATGAAGTTATCACTCACTGGCCAGCTCTGCAGGGTTGATTAAAAACTTGTAATGGAGAGCCACCATTTAGTGTTGTTCTTGTCCCACCACCCATTAATAATACAGACACTACTACACATGGCTGTAATACTAGTTAGGTCAAATAACTGTGAGCGTTATAATAACTTTATAATATTACTATAAATCAGGGTTGCATTACAGAACCCAGAGTTGCTGCAAGCAATTGCAAAGCAGACACTTGCGTCTTTTCCATATAGCTGCTATTACTTACTCGGTTCATGAATGAAACTGTTCACTCTTTTTTAATTTTCTAAATTACACTTTGTAATTTGAATTGCTTAATGTTGATAAGGTTGCTCCTGGAACTGCTTCGGGATCTGCAGTGCACCGCAGTTCAAAGGTCACAGCATTATGAGATCACTTAGAAATCAGGAAGCACTCAAAAGAACGTTTTTACATACTCCGATAATGCTAGGTGGAGTGTGACACAGTACTAAAATTAAATATTGGAGCATGAAAACTCAGAAACATTCATTGATTATAAATGTGAAAAAGATCTCTGATACATCTAGAGGTTAAAGACAACGTGGAAATAAAACAGTTACATTCACTGCACACTACCTGGAATGGAACTTTATTGTGCAATGTAACTGTATCAACTATAAAGAATAAGACAATAACTGAAAATATAACTTCAAAAGTCATGTGACCTCAATATGTCAGCCATATTAGCTCAGAAGTCATTTTCATGGTCAATAACACAAAGCATTATGGGTTATTATAATCCTGCAATTATGAGGTCACTGCCTAAAATTATTTTTAAAATACACGGTTTTGGAACTGTGGCAGTAACAGGTTTGGAAAAAAAACAGGAAAGGAGTCATTTTTCTTGAACGACACCCACGCTCTAACTTGAGCGAGATAATCACAAAATACACCACAGTACCAAGTATAAAAACAATATTTCCAAGCATTAGGTCTTTACTATCAGGAAAGCAAAAGGTTATATGGCAGGTGTTAGATTTTACCCGCAGAGTAAAATCTGAAAATTGGAAGCTGCCAGCTTAAATCGGTTAGGAGATATTAGCAGAAGTGCAGAGACGACGGGTTCACAAACTCAAACAAGCCTACAAGATGATTAATAATAAAAAAATAAAATAAAAAAAAACATTTCAAGTTACAAACTTACTTTTTAATATGTTACATTACAAAGTAGTGCTTTTGAATCTTATTTCAAAATTCAGATGAATATTACTATAATATATATATATATATATTTTTTTTTTGCTGAACAAAATGTATAACATAGCACAGGTTATACTGAAAAATCTCAGGGGAAGAAACCAAACACCAAAAAAGCCCACCAATTTAAGAACCTAAACATTCTCGTAGAACATGCTGTAGAACATGCTAGTCTGGTAAGTCGCTTTGGATAAAGGCGTCTGCTAAATAATAATAATAATAATAATAATAATAATAATAATACATTCTATTTTAGTGGTTAGCTTTTACATTACATTTAACCTGGCATCTTACGAAGGGCTGTTTTCTTTTAGAATACCATTCTGGTATACTAATCTATAAATGCCAAACACAAACATTAATTCAAAGAAATGTTCCGTTGCATATTTGTCCAGGCTTAAATCTTTTGATCAAGCCACTTTTAGGCCATTGATGCAGAGGTATTTCAACACAGCCTCATGACTGCAATTCTAGGGTCCATATCCCCAAATGTGAATCTCAGGCATCTCATATAATATCCATGTTACTTCTTCTTCATAGCTCTTTCCCTCTCCCTTCTTTGCCTTCCCCTTCCCACAAAGCTTTGAGTCTTCTCATCTCCTCTTTGAAATCTTCATGTTCATCTCTGTTTAAAGAAAAAAAAGAAAAACATAATATTTTTTAAAACAAACAATGGAGGTACTTGTAGGTTTTAAAACACTGAAATATACATTCAGATATTTGTTCATTCTAAAAAAGTAATTAAAGGCATTATATTGCTCAGAGACAGCATAGCAGCAGGGCCAGGGGACATGGCCCCTGTGTGTGTGCCTTTATTTTATAGCACAACATTACAATGTGTAACACATTAAAGTAGAAAATTTTCCCAGGAGTAAAGAATACGTTGTGTAGGCCTTACTTTACCCCAGTGAATTAACTACAAAAGAAAGGTTGACAAATAGCAGTTCAAGTTAAATGCTGTTTCATTTATTCACGTAATAAACAGTACATAAAATTGACACATTTTATTTATTTTTTACTTTTTTTTTCCATTCCTTGCCATTGCTGTTTCTTCTCAGTAAACAGTGGCCATAGATATGTTTTCATTAAGTAATAATAGGTTTACTTGTGCCTTTTTGTATCTGAACAAACAAACTGAAATTTACCTTTAAACACTTGAAATAAAACAAACATGGAGATGGTGTTGTAAAGAGAAAAGGAAAAAAAAACTCATCATTTTGGTTCTTGTAACAAAAAAAACAAAAAAAAAATATATATATATATATATAAAACATCTATATAACAATCTCTACAACTATTCCAGCAAGTTGGGGATTGTTTAAGCGACGCATTTCAGAAAAACGTGCTTGCCTTTTTTCTGAAATTCTGTCCCATGAGATTCTGGCTTGCTCTAAAGCAGCACAATGCGTTTTTGACCCAGATGTCCTTCCACGGAGGTCACTATGCGTACACATGCATAATCTGGTTTGTTTACTTTTTGCTGCTCTAAAACTTTGCCCAGTCCCTGTTGATGAGAAGCATCCCCACAGCATGATGCTGCCATCACCATACTTCACTGTAGGGATGGTGTGTTTTGAGGCATGGGCAGTGTTAGGTTTGCGCCACACATAGCGCTTTGAGTTTTGGCCAAAAAGCTCTATCTTGGTCTCATCTGACCAAAAAACCTTTTTCCACATCGCAGCTGGGTCACTCTCATGCTTTCTGGCAAACTCCAGACGTGCTTTCAGATGGTACTTTTTGAGTAACGGCTTCTTTCTTGCCACCCTCCCATACAGGCCAGTGTTATGCAGAGCTCTTGATATGGTTGACTGGTGCACCATTACTCCACTCCCAGCCACTGAACTCTGTAGCTCCTTCAAACTTGCCTCACTTATTTTCTTGTCTCATTTATACATTAAATATGTACTGCAGACTCAGCCACAGTAGTAAATTAAACGCCTCTCGGGGAGACTTGTTACACACACACATATATATATACAAGGCTGTAACCACCTATGAGGCACTCGAGGCATGTTCTTCAGTTAACATTATACTAATTATTATTTATTTATGCTTTTTTATACATTGCTTTGCTGCTAAATAATATGCATTTCATCCCCTATAAGTGCTCATAAATAAAAACCCCAAAACCCTAAATATCCACTCTGATGTATTTAGAAGAATTTGACTTTTGCATTTGAATTAAGTGGGATACTTTAGGGCTTATTTCAGACAGCGTGTGATTGACACTGTTAGTTAAGAGTTGTGTCGAGTTCATTGGGCTGCGGTTTGGAAGGAGCATCACAGCTGGTCAATCACATTAATAGAATTAAAATGCATATTCATGAGTATAAATCAGAGCACTGCCCAACAGCCTATCAACTGCAACCCTCATTGGAATGATGTGATTACAACTCATGCAGCTAAACTCTTTCCGTCTTGTGATCCCGCTTAAGCTAATTTTATTGCTGAATGTGATTTTGCAATTAATATCACACAAATCGTTATGTATGTAAGCAAACTTGTCTTCTCATTATTTAAATAATGGCATTACTGTTAAAATGATTTGTTTGACAGATTTCAAACTAAGTATAGTGTCTACAACAAATATTCTGGCTTTGCTACATTTCTCATGTTCTTTTAAATGTGAATATTGCAAAGAAAAAGCTACTTATTGTTATCTGTACAAAACCACACAGGTCCTGCAAATTTAGAACCTCAGGTACTCAATTCTATAATAGTATTTTATTCATCAGAAAAAAAAAAAACTGTTATCTAATCTTTTGTATGTATATAAACAACATGTAATAATGTGTGTGTTTGTATATATATATATATATATATATATATATATATATATATATATATATATATATATATATATATATATATATATATATTTGTGTAACTGAAGGTGAAGGGAAGTATGTTAGTTTACGACAGAGAAAAGCATTATTCCCCTATAAAAGAAGTGGGTAAAATAGACTGAAGTACGAGCGCGTTGACCACTAGAGGTCATCGGTCTGCAGATATCAGTCATCACCTGGGGCCGGTTTTTCAAAACATCGAAATGCGATCGGGATTACTGTGATGAGATTACGAAAATTAAATATGTGTCGTACTTTTAATCACGATTAAACGTTGCAATTGGATTTTTCAGAATTTAAAGAGATTACTTTGAGCAAAAATACCAGGATTATTGTGATCCTACTGCGGAGGTGGATTTAGCTTTTAAACGATATAACAGCGAGATTGTGTTTCAATTGTTACAGCACACACACACACACACACACACACACAATAGTGTATTATAATATAATATTTGCATATTTATTTAATGCTGCACTCCCGACCAACGAGGAAGACGATGACGATGACTAAAAACACATATCCATTTTTCAAGTTTTATTTTTATTCAGTTTAGCTCTGGTTTCCACCGTGCTGCATTTCTGTTCCGCTTTCAGTGTAATTGCGCCCATTCAAAACAATAAGATTCTAATTTTTTTGCCGCAAAATTTACCGCTTTCCGCTACTGCTCCCATTGTAATCAGACCTTTAATAATACAAAATATATTTGTCCTCTACAAAACTAAATTGAGTTGTTTAAATGTAAAGAACGACTAAATGTACAGCAGTCCTTCTCAATCTGTGGTCCGCCAGTTCCCTTCAGGTGGCCTGTTGAAAGGTTACAGAATTATGGAAAGGAAATGACAGCATAGTTTATAGATCCCATTGGAAACCCAAAATCTGAGACGTTAAAAACTCAGCTACAGAAGCAGGAAGAAAATGCATACATGGAGAATATCTCCAAGTTAAAAAAAAGTTCTAAAATCTCCGTCATACTACTTTTGTAGTGTGTAAAATTCTTTACAAGGGAGTTTTTGCGTACTGCGCTCACGTGCACTCCACACAGCAGCTTGTAAACTAAAGAGTGCTGTAACTATAATTGAGAAATGTGCATAAACATAAATGCATACAAAGGTATTCATTTTTTTCTAGGTAGAAACATTGGCAGAAATGCCTGTAATATAAATAACTAAATCATTGTAAATGTAAAACAAGAGAACAAAAAGCAGCATGTTGTGTATAAAATATGATATTTCTAACATTATTTTTTAAATTCACTTTGTTTTGCTACATAACTAAAAATAAACAGTTGCAGTGTAAGAAACCCTGAAGTTTGACATTTTCTGGGGTAAAGCAGGCTAGCTCGTACACTGCATGCAGAAGGTGTGGAGGTAGCTGTGTGTAGTGACTTCTTTAAAAGACCTTGGACATTTGGCGACACAGCTAACTATGGAGGGACTAAATACATTAAGTAATTGTGGAATAAATGTACCCTTAAACATCAGGCTCCTTTTAATGTGCTCAATCAGGGATATTAAAGTATTTAAAGTTGCATTTTGTAGACGGTGCAAATAAAAGCATTCCACATTAGTGAAGATTTCAGTCTTTTACTACCAGTGGCCATTGTAGAGGGCATTTTTTAATTAATGCTCAATCACACTGTTCTGGTATCAATGTGGAAGTCGTGTAATTTGAAGACAGAACCATTTAATGTACAGAGGATGATAAAAAAAAAAATGTATTCTTGCAATAACGAAAGCAGTCTTTCTTACTCCACTTAAACAGCAACTTTAACGACAATGTATAATTTTCCTTTAATGCCATTTACAGTTTTATATACAGTAACTCAGTAAGAGACCTGATATTCCCTCTATGCAATGTATTTAGTTTTACTTTCAGTTCTTCAGATCAATTTGTTATTTAACATTGTCAGTTTCCCTGTACAATTTATTACTTTATGTATTTATTTAATTCCTGTCTCCTACTGGAATGAAATTAAATAGAATAAATAAATAACGTGCAGTTCACATGTTCATGCTTTTAGACTGTATAAAAAAGTATAAGTTCAGAAATGTATTAATATATTACAATACTAATGAGTATATTTACATTATCATAAGCCACCACAGCAACCACTAGGTAATATAAATATGGGTTTAGATTATTTTTAATTCGTTTCTCAATGTTAATTCATCTTCACATGTCTCTGTCAAACCATTATTTCAATAAATACCCTAATTCCTACCTGAAGAGCCCCAGGAATCTAAGCTTCCTGGTCAGCGCGTAATAAGTTTTGTGCTGTGGATACCAGTCGTACACCTCCTTCTTCAGTGCCATAGGCTGCTCCCTGAACAGCTCGACCACCTTCATCGACTTGCTATCCGTGGGTCGACATCTCACTCTCCGTGCTGAGTGAGCAGGTCAGATAAACAAGGAGGCAACATTACTTAGGTAATAATAATAATAATAATAATAATAATAATAATAATAATAATAATAATAATAATAATAATGTCGTAGTCATTATATAAGAATACGTTCTCATATTTTCTGGTTTTAATATTTAAACCTTTTTTCTGTTTGTAGTATTCACAGTTCTGAAAATGTAAATTCCAGTATTTTCAATCGAGACTATCAATAATACATTTTCACGTGGCCCTCCACTTTATGCATTCATTCGCATGCTTTTCGTATAAAAATAGACACGGGTATCGTATTTCTTTCTATGATAATGATAAAAAAATAATAATATTGCAAGAAATAAGATAATACATAATTACTCACAATTGACCTTATTCAAGCTCACCGGTAAAGGTTCGACCACTAAAACTGCTCTGATAAAAACAAGAGCCTTCTTGTTTTTGGTTCCGCCCCAGTCAAGGTGTCAGATAAAGTTCCGAGTATCACAATCATACAGTGCATTGCTGCATTTGACTCAATTTGTACCCAGGTTCCGGGATCAAGGCCTTGCTAGCATTTATATATAATATATATTCTATATTTGTTATTATCATATCTATAGTTTATATATATATATATATATTATATGTCCATGCAAAGACAGGGACACTCCAAGAAGACTGCAACATAATTGATACAGAGGATACAAAAGGGATATCTCATATTCCAATGGAAATACGCAATAAAAATATAACAATTTAAACGTAACTATCAATAAAACAAATGCGCACACATACAAACGTGAATCTCATTCTGTGACTAAAATTAAGGATACTAAGTACATTAAATTAAAATAAAATAAAACATATTAATTTAATTAACTTAACAAATAGGTTAAATCACACTAAGGACATATATCATCTTGTCTTTCTGATTTCTAAAATTTCACAAGATTTGGGAAAATTAGCTTGACAGGGTGAGGATTAGCCTGTAGTATCGGGTTTATGTCTCAGTGTGAATACGTCACCTACCAGCCCTGCTGCTGCCTTCCACGTTGCACGCCACAGTATTATTATAAACATGTTATAACCAAAGTTCCCACTAGGTGGAGATACAGACTTTTATATTGAAAATCATACACCTAAGAAAATACACTGAAACAAACTTCACCTGAAATTTACAGTATCTGAACTAAAATGGGCATTCATCTTCTCAAGTTAATCATTGTTAAAGATGCACTGTTGCACAATCATGTTAATGTTTAATTTCTAGGGTGGATGTTTACTGCATTCTTCTATAGTTTAGTCTTCCAATCTTTGTTAAAAACTATAAATTGTTAGTTTACCAGTTTGTTTACATTACCTAGATAGTTTAATCTGTGGTTAAATTGTTCCCTTCTTAAAGCTTTCTGCCAGCCACATTGTCACGCTGTGAACTAAACTGCATCCTTGTGCTACTACCTACAACTCCAAGGGGGTATGGATAACAAATATAAGTTTGGTTTTACATCAGAAAAGGACAATCAAAATGACAATAAAGGGAAACACCTATTAATATTTTTTACAGGAAATATCTATAACGGTAATATTTTAAACAAGCTTTTTAAATATAAAATAGCACCAACTTTATTACCTTACAGTAAAATTTGAAGTACATATGAGACTAAAACCATTATTGTTCAGTATATAAGAATGCATATCTATTCATCATCATTGTCACGCTCTTGAAACCTAACAGTTCTTAAAGTAGATTGTAGGGCTGCTAGACATTTTGTAAGAAAACACTCAGTTCGGCACAGATGGCAAAATAAGTCAAGTCTTTGAATCAAGTAAAAGAGCTTTATTATAATTCCCCCATATGGATTTCTTAAAAGTAATCATAGCAAACAGCATTAAGCAAAATAACAATCATCAATGAGAGAGAGAGAGGAGAGAGAGAGAAAAAGAGGGAAAGAGAGAGAGAAAGAGAAAGAGAGAGATGGAGAGAGTTAAACACTTACAGATATGAAGAAGTCAAAGTATACCTCTTGCAGGTTCAAAGATTGGAATCTAAACCCTCTCCTGTCCTAATCGTGAAGCTCTTGCACTCTGGGCAATGTTTTCAGCAGGCTCAATGGATCACCTGTTTAGCTATTATTTAATCACTGCTTGCATTACTTTTTAAGTTCCACTTTCTAAGTGATCAGTGAAATTCTGAACTCAAACTTATACCTTTTTTTATTGGTTCTGCTTTTATGGTTTGTTGTCAGTGCACTCTTTATAAGCTTGTTCTATCCACAAGGAAATTCTAACTTAAAATATTTGTTTATTTATTTATTTTAATTGCTGCAATAACCACATTCTGGAACTTCCTCTCCGAACAGCTGTTCAGACTCAAAAACAGGTAGGTCAAAAAGCCAACGATTAGGACATTGAAAAGAACCATTCAGCTTCATACTTTCTCCATCTAGGTCATAGCTTGTGACATCATAGTATGAAAAAAGATGTTGGGTAAGCTAATTTTAAAAAGTAATCATTTATAATTACTAATTACAGTTACAGTTGCAAATAATTACTTCTCAGGCATAATTTAAATTTTACAGAGCTTTTTTTTCAGTTTGGTCACATTGCAGGTCAAAGAGGTTGTTCCCTCCTCTGTTCAACATTTCCTAGAAAGATGCTATACTGTAAAAAGAACATTCATGTGACGTATAAGGTTTGATTTGCACTTAACCCTTTAAACTCCGGTATATGTGATTTTGCCCGCTAGCAGGCCACTTACCTTTTGCTTTGTAGCTCCAACCAGGAACCTCTGTCAGTGATGATTCTTTGTTTGTTCCAAAGGAGAAGAGTCAGGCTTTAATTCAAGACCAAATGATGCGATACTCAGCCAAATAAGGATTTTACAGCCGTGCACATTAAAAAAACAAAAAAACAAAAAAACAAACAAAAAAAAAACACTTTTGCCAATAAAAATCTAAAATTGCAAACAATGTTTGCATTCTGGTATTTTGGTCATTTTTGAAATTTTGTGTGGAACTTGCCAACATATAGGACTATCACATATACTTTTCAAAAAACGATATACATGTTTTCATGGTTTATTTTACAAAAAATTGATTATTTTTATAAATGCATTTTTTTTTTTCTTCACATTTTCTCGTCTGTGAGAGTCTAGGAAGCACTTTATTTATATTTCAACATAATATGAAATAAAAATTTGTGCTTTAAATTTTGTTATACATAACATGCTTCTAGGACATTCAGAAATGTATTTTTACAGGGGAAAGGCAATTTAGCAACAATAGGCGAAAATTGCTTGGAGTGTAAAGGGTTAACAATGGTTAAGGTCCAACTTCAAAAAGTGACTTACTACCTTCTAATGCCACTTGTACTGACTTGAAAGCAATGGAAAATCAGACTTGTTGTTTTCATCAGCATGAGATTGGGATCAAATCCATTTAATTTGGGCCTCTGTCGACCCAGTAATACCACATTTCCACCCGGACCATGAAACCAGTCTGTAAAACTCAATCTCATCTCGTTTCAATAGTAAACTAGGACTGCAACTGATTCCATCTGCAACTGACAATCCAATCTGAAACCAGGCATTACATAAGTCAAACATAACCTCTGTACTGTTGTTGTTGTTTTTTTGTATGGTTACTATTTATTCATTAATTCACCATCTTGAATTATTTCTCAGTATAATATATTCACAGCTTTCATGTAAAGCCAATTTTTTTTTTTTTTTTTTTTTTTTTTCTGCAGTAGGAGATTTAAAACCTGCATCTCACATTCAGTGCTTTGGACACATTTGTTAACTTCTACCATGAGCATGAGTTGGGGAAATCAATTTGATTGAAGTCAGATTTCAAACCGCTTTCAAGTCAGTCCCAGTGGCAAATGGAAATGTGACATTAGGATTGCAGGATGGCAGAACTCCATCTCTCTTTCTATCACTGATGGTAGAAGATACTTAATGAGTGTCCAATGCAAAAGATACAAGAGGCAATTTGGACCATCAGGAAAATATTGGATGCTGGTGAATTAAATGAAGGGTCTGGTTTCCAAAAGCTACTTAAACCTAACCAACATCACAAGAGCATACAAAACTGCAATGTTTCCCAAACCTCTACATGTCTCAGAACTTTCTTGAACTCCTGAGAGTCTTTAGTCCTTTAGACACCCAAGAAGACTGAATTTGTTCTTCTCAATTGCACTTGTAAGTGATAGTTGAAAAACAAGGTATTTGGGAAATTAAGATACACACCAAGATAAATCAGAAGCAGTAGCACCTTACTAGAAAGAATAATCTTGAAATGTAAAGTACAATTGTTATAAGGAAGGTGCTCCAGTTAGTACTTGGATGCAGAACCTCAAAGAAAAATCAGGTGCTGCAGAAAGATGGACACCTTTTGAAAAAGAGCAGGGATGTTGATGTATGAATCCCAATACAGGCAAACAAAATGGTGTCTTAGCTAAATTTCACTGACTAATTCTAAGAAAGTCTGGCTTCATCCATGAAATGTTGCACCTTAATGGCTCTATGATGCTTAAATATCTTCTAATGCTGATAATCATCATCATCAAATTCTAACTTTTACCATACGGTTTCTTTGCCAAATCATCTCTGAAAGTACAACGATAGACAGCATGCCTCTGTTGGGCACAGGTCCCCAAACTGTGAATTTAAAAATTGTTAACTCATTGCCCTGCCCTTTATGGTTATGAGATGGTTATTGGTATAGATTTTTGGTGGATATTTTGACTCACGGGATATTTTGACTCGTGGAATAAAAGGGATATTTACTTTTTCAATATATTACATTTGTATTTGTTTAGCATTGTCCTTCTTCAGCCTCTTCTAAAAGCTGAATATCTGTGGTGATAAAAATGACCATGTACAGAATGCAGCTGTAATGTTTGTCTTTTTTTTGTGTCTAACTCACAGTCACAGGGGTAGCAGAAATTAAAGATGGTATAAAGTGACTTTATTTGCACAAATTTGTGAATGAAAAACAAAAATCAATACTACAACCACCCGATAAAATTAAACTACTACTACTTATTCTCTAAAATTGTGGAACATGTAACTACTGAATACTGTTTATAGTAAATGTCTGTAAATGTCTAGGAAACATACACTAAACAGGCAAAATATAAATCAATAAGGCCTTGAGCAACCTGCTTAACTTGGATTATTAAAAAAAGCATAACTTTGTGCAAAAATGTAAAGATACAGTACACTCCATGAATAAAGCGGATGTACAGCCATTCATTGCAAAAAATATATATATATATATATATATATATATATTATTGTAGCAACTGTATTAACAGTGTATGTAATATAACTGTTTTTGATGCTTTACCCCAACAGGTTTTGTAAACTAAACTCAGTTAACTTGAAGTACCTCTTGAGATACATACTTTTGAACAGGGGATCAGTATTGACAGTCTGTCCCTTCATGAGTACACTGTAACACTGATTCATGGCTATTAACATATCAGTATCAGTAACATAGAACATATGTTCACTGGAACTGGTAGACCTATAGGCCTATATGAATATGTGATGCCCTGTTTTTATCACATCACACAAAGAACATCAATCATGCAAAACTATTTTTTGAACCCAATAATTAAAATGAAACCAGTTATGGCATTTAGTTGTTTCTTTTCTTTTTGGATGCTGATGCAGTATGTGGCTTTAAGAGGGTAGTTTAAGAGATGAGGCTCACGTTGTCACAATGACATCACCCACTGGCTCTTCTTGGTTAGAATCGTCTGGGTTGTGCAATTCAGCTTGAATTGCACTGCTTAAACACAGAAAAAAGGAGGGATATTGTTTTAGTTAGACACCAGAACGAGTAGTTTTATAAACAGAAACTCCATGGTTTCTCGGTCTATCTCTGACGAACAGGGAGGTTTACACATGTAATTGTACGTCATAGGAATAAACTGCTTTTTTAAGGACTGTATTTATTTTATGGACGCTTGTGTGAGGATAAGGGAATAAGATATTATCATGTAAATAAAACTGCTGTGGTCGGTATATTCAAATCAAACACAATAGAATGAATTAATGCAGGCTTCACAGTCTGACATTTGGAATAAACGAGTAAGCTGGTCGGTTTGTAAACAAGCTGTCAGTTAAAATACCGTTCACAGTTCATTCATTAGCAAACGGTGGTTTTCCTACAAGCAGCGTTGACTTTTCTAAAAAAAAAAAAAAAAAAAAAAAAAAAAAAAAAAGCTATATATCTATATATTTCAGACGTAGTAAGATACATGACCGGCTTATGTGAAATCGTCAAGATTTGGTGAGTTTTATAAACAAAAATATGTTGTTTAAAATTATCTATCTATCTATCTATCTATCTATCTAGCTGCATACTTTAATCATACAAACAAAACAAAAATATGTTGTTTAAAATTATCTAGCTAGCTAGTTGCATACTTGAATCATACCTTTTGCATGTCGTTACCCTTGTGTGGTTGTGTTGATTTAATACTAACGTATGTCTACCCTATCAAAATATGTTTATGATTCAGACTATACAGGTAAAATTGCATGTGCTGTGTTTTTTTTTTTTTTTTTTTTTTTTTAAATCCTGTT
This sequence comes from Polyodon spathula, assembly GCF_017654505.1. NCBI lineage: Eukaryota > Metazoa > Chordata > Actinopteri > Acipenseriformes > Polyodontidae > Polyodon > Polyodon spathula. The sequence goes on along the minus strand of NC_054541.1, from coordinate 21,446,219 downwards.
TGTGGTGGACTAGTATTAAACAATGTAATGTTTTTTCATCACGTAAAAAGTAGTGCATTTTTACTGAATACTGTAAAAGTTGTACTTCGTATGACCACAACTGTGTGTGTGTGTGTGTGATGTATTTTCTATGACAACCACACACAGGGCATATTTGGTTGTACGAACTATTGACTTCCATACGACTTGACGTACTTGGGTTTGCCCTTCCCCTCCACCCCACCAAACTCGTGGTGATCTAGTTGTTTTCTCTTATGCGAGACAAAAAAACACAAGAAACGGGGTGTGACTGCACTGTGACTGCCACTCTTGATTGCAAGACGAAGAATGACCCCCCCCCCCCGTACATCTGTTTTTGCTCTATAACACTGACGGTGAGAACAGTCTACATTATCTGCTGTGAACTATACGGCTTCTGCTTCGGGTTACTGCAGTAGACAACCCGCCTAACATTAAACAAATAGCTTGGCTACAGGCTGAGAATCAATTCATGTGACAGACCTTTGGTGCGGAATTTTAAACCTCACTCCTAAAACTGCACCCACCCCTTCCCCGAAAATACAACAGCAAAAAAACAAAAACAAACAAAAAAAGCACGTATGCCATACATCATTTGTTCTTATCAGCTGTATATTGTTTTTTTCTTTCTCCTACTCTCTGTTTAAAGGTGCTGATCGTTCAAACTGATATATGGGGTATTTATTCAAACAGCCCATATGTGTGGATATTTCTATTTCATCTGCCTGCTAACTCGCTGAAAAAGGCCGAGAGTGGATTTTAAACGGAGTGAGATACGCAGCTTTTATATATATATATATATATATATATATATATATATATATATATATATATATATATATATATACACACACAGCTCTCAGGACCCACAGATCAAACACGGATTTAGTTAACACATCCTGTTTGAATTCACCAATGTTTTTATTTTCCGAATGATGGTATTACTATCGGTCCCGACATTGTGATGCACTGAATAATTCAATGCGAGTGCACGCAGAGGAGCTGTCTAGTCTGCGGTGGTGCTGATGCGGCTTGACCATGGCTGCAGGAAAGTTGCTCCTCTACTCTGGCCTTTCTCTCGCCCTCTGCGCATTGGGCATGCTCGCAGTGGCTATCTGCTCCGATCACTGGTACGAAACCGACGCCAAGAGATACAGGGAAAGGTGCAAGAGCTTCAGCAGCAGGAGGAACGACCCGGGCTTTATATACATCCCCAACAACAGCCTTCCACTGAGGGCTAGCAGATCGAAACTGGGCAGCTGGGAAGAAAAGTTGCTGTTGGCGAGAAATCGGAGGCAGCTTTTTGCCATGAGCGCAGCAGACGAGTGTAGCAGGCAATATAACTCCACCAACATGGGGCTCTGGACCAAATGCCATCGACTAGGGTTCGACCAGGATATGGAGGACCTAATTGCCAAAGGTAAGGCTTACCAAATGTGCTTCTATGGTTTCTTTTGTGACTTTTAGCACAAAGAATCTGATTGCTCCTATATTTCCTTTTTGCTACAGTTTTTGTTTTTAATGGATTGGTTTTTAGTGGGTTATGCCATTTGCTTAATAGTGCCAATCAAATAAACAATGTAGTAAGCACATTGAGTTATTATTTATTTAATAAAATGTTAGTGCTTGCTTACCAGATACCATTGGCACAGTATCATCTGTTCTCGACTATGAATGTAGAATCCAAACGTTGTCTACTGAAAATGTGAGGTTAAAGAATAAAAGAGAAAAGTGAATTTGTCTGGGGTGACAAAGTAATTCTAAGTTGTATGGACATTACCAGTTGAAAGTGAAATATGTCAATTTAAGAGTTGGAAGTTATGGCATTAGTTGAGTTCTATAAATATTGTACTTTGTGTGTGTGTGTGTGTGTATCTATATATAAAACACACACACACACACACACACACACACACACACACACACACACACACACACACACACATACAGACCAGTAAATGTACATATGGCACTGTAAAGTAAAATGTTAATTACGCATCACAGATTATTCTACTGATGTATTTTCTGTGTGTGTCAGAAGGCACCTGTTTTACGCAGAGTGGCTAGTGAATGGGCAGTCAGCAGCTGTTTGTTTCAACTTTGCTGATGCTACTTATATTACCTTAATTCTCAAAGGAGTGTTTATATTTCAATATAGAAGAGATGACACCCTCTTCTTGTCTGCAATCATTTGGGAAATGTATTCCAGTGGCTGAATGAAGCCTTTTCAAAGATCAGAAGATAAAAATAAACAGCCATATGATAAATAATATTATGTCTCTATGTCCAACTGTTTAGATAACATATTTCTATTCTATATTTGTGAATTACATTTTTTATTTTCTTAAGTCGTATAAAAAAGGAGTGCAAGGTGTTACAATTTAATGGACCATTGCTCAGTTATTACTGCCTCTAATTCCTTCATCATCTTTGAAACTATTCAAAAAATGTCAAACTTTTTATACTGGGACAGTAATTCCGAAGCTTTCATATTCTTTTCCCATGATGATATAATACTATGCATTTACCATCGTTTACAAATGGGAGGCTTTGTGAAGTATGTTTTTCAAAACTGTAGTGTCCAGGATTTGGAATCCCAATGGAAGTGTAAAACAGAGGGATTGTATTTACAATATAATACAGAATAAATATACAGTACATGGACACATGCATACAAAACACGCACTAAATGTTTTTAGAAAGAAGGTAACCAAGCAGTCTATTCAAATATTTGAAACAAATAATATCGTGAGCAAAGAAAGCACCCTAGTCAAAAAATATGAATCAATAAGAATTAGCATTGTTAATGATGTTCCTAACACACTATGTAGCACTTTGATAGGGATACGTTGTTTTTTTTTTTGTTTGTTTGTTTTTTTTAAAGAAATATTCTTACTATTGGCATGCTTTGATCTTCACTGGAAACCATGCCTTCTTCATTCTATTCAAATCATATGCTAATATATGTTTTCAAGCCTGTTAGCCTTGCCTGCTCTCAATGGAAGGCTTTTCAATGCAAGTTCCACGTTGGTACAAAAGGGAGAAAAAATGAATAATTCTTCACTGGAGTAACAGAACCACTCATAAAATAACAAAAGAAATGTAAACATATATAGATATTAAAATATTTGAAATCCATTAAAAAAGTTCCCTTTTCCAAATGTTGAGTTAGTGATTACTGAGTCATCTTTGTAAGTACCACAACTTAAAAACTGCATTTACTTCCAGTCCAGGCCCAATAACTATGTTTCACAAGATGTTTGATTGTTTTAGTAAATAAAAACACAGCATCCCCAGTGACAAACTAATGTGTTATAACATTAGCAAATGGTGAAGAGACTTTCAGAAAATGATTGTTCTAATAATATGTCTTTTGAGATTTGACAGCTGATAAACATAACTAGCATTTGGCACACTTGCACATTATCGGACACACGTGGAACATCATCAGGAAAGAAGTCATGTAATACGTAATAAAGAAAAGTTGTTTGTCAGACTGCTTGAGGTAACATTTGAACGAGCAATAATTGGTGTATTGTCAAATGCAAAGTTCATATCAAGTTCAGAGTATTTTTTTCTTAAAATATTATTACATTATATAATCTATCTATCTATCTATCTATCTGTCTATCTTCACATGCATACAAACAGAATGACTGCGGGCAGGATATCTATTGCCACATGCATTGGGACTTTGATCCAACTCAGACCCCTTACTTAATACATACTGTGGTATCCCTGAATAGCTTATCATGTAATATATGTACAACATTTTAAGTGATCTCATAAGTTTAGTGGTACCCCAAAATGTTATCCAATTTTAAGAATGTAGAAAAGTAGGGGTGGAGTTTTTATTACCCAGTTTTTTTACACTTAGGTCCCTTGCGCTCTAAATATCTTGGCATCCCTGAATAGATAATTGTATCCTGTTTAAATATATGCAAAAGATTTAAATAAAAAAAAATCTATGATATGTGAAGGCTACTTGCACATTTTGCCAGAGATGTTTAAAAATCTTGCAAATACAACATTGGTATCTTAAACCCAGCACCTAGTAATATAAAAAAAGTGCCATTGAACTAAAAAAAGATGCTCTCTTTTTTTTAACTTTACAGACGTTGAGAAAAACATCTAGTGAAATGTTTGTCATTCAATTCACAAAATTTATTTTGATATTTCAGAATTGTGACTTTTTCACAGAATGACGTTACATTAAATCTATGTTATAAAAATACTATTTGCGGCAGGGCTAAAGTCTTTAATATATACAGGTTGTGGGGGAATGTAAGGCTAGCAGGGATGGGGTTAAATCTATCCCTGCCAGCAATCACAGGTGTTGCCATCCCCCAATTAGGTAACTGGCGATAATTAGGGAGTGGCCACATGTATAAAAGGAAGAAGAAATCCTTCCTCAAGTGGAAGAGTTTCTGCTATGGTGTTTGTATTGTTGAGGAACATAATAGTGAGGGCTAATGTGCAGACTACATGTCATTGTTTTGTTTAACCCTTTGTTTTGGCCCTTGTGCCTTTTTCTTTGCTCCTTTGTTAGTAAATGTGTGCACCAGCACTTAAACGGCAGTTTTCTGTCTCTGGATCTCATTCCTGCCGGTAACAGCTTGGGTCATGACGCTACCCTGTTTTATTTTTTTTTCTTTTAGATAAGTGTGATGGTTTTTTGGCATTTAGCCAGGTATGAAGCTGCCCAGATTTAATGCGCTTGATTGTTAGGTGCATCTGTATCCAAGCAATTCCAACTTCCTGATGTTCCATGAGTATCCAACACGGCTTCAGGGGTTATTCTGGAGGTGCTTTGTTATTTTTCGAATGAAGAAAATCCACAAACCATAAACTGCAACAGCCATTTACTGGTGTCTTTTTATTTATTTATGTATTTATTTATTTATTTATTTATTTATACCTAATGAGTTTCTGAAACACTTCAGTGAATGTAATTTACACCTGGAACATTGTCTATTTTAGCCAGGTAAACAGCATGGCTTCTGACTTAGACCACTGAAACAGGGGTTTACAAGTACTGTTACTGAGAACTGATTTTAGCTCATAAAATAATTACATAAATCTTACCTGGTTTGCTTTCCAGTGGCTACAAAGGTTTCAAATGTGCAGTTTTCAAAAAAAAAAAAAAAAAAAAAAAAAATGTTATCCGTTTCTGTGCCGTATTCTCAATGTATCTATTACATTGCACTTCCTGGATCATTTCATTCAAATGGGGAACAGCTGGTTATTTAATGACAGGGAAAAAGCCATTGAAGGGGTGGGGACAATTTCACACTCCAGGAGAAATTACTAAGCAAGTGTAACACTGAAAGTATGGCTTGCAAATGGAGATTTCTTTCACCGTATATCATGTTTCAAAATAATAAAAAATAGATGGTTATTAGAACATGTGTTTCTTTCAAAATTGGGCATTTAATGCAAATACAATGAATGGAAGTTAAGTTAATTTGTTAGCCATAATCGCTTAAAAATTTGTGAACCAAGGATTTGAACATCTAACAGTACGTGTGTGTGTGTGTGTGTATGTAATGCATTTTGTATATACCAATATAGAAGATGACAGAGCATTCTATTCATTGAAGGATGTTGGCATTTAGATCCACCAGTGTTTTGAATAAAATATACCCTTCACAAATAGACATTCATTTTATAAAATGCAACGTTATTTCAAATAAAGGCAGGAAACAGGTTTGAAAATCCGCCCCTACACTATGTTAGCTGCAGTAGCATTGCCACTGCTTCCCTTATACTTGTGAAGTTTAACTTTTCATTTCTAATACATTTTTTTGTCACTTTGACATGTCTCTTGACAGGACAACTCTTTAGAGCAACCATCTATAATTACCCATATACTTTGATTCCTGGACAGACCATTATCAAAGACAGACCCTTATCAAAGTTTCTCATAATAAAAGCATGGCAAAGTATAATAAAGCATAGTGAAGGTGTGGTAAAGCATGTTAAACAACATGGCAAAACTCTGTAAATTATGGTACATGTATAGTATAAAAAAATGCAGAATTAACATGCAAATATGCTGTGGTAAACTTAAGGACTGGGTTCTAGCGTCTAGATTTAACAGTGAACATGGAAACACGTGTCACTTGGCCCACCAGCACTAGATGGAAAAAAATACATGTTTTAATTTCCAAAAAGTCCCATTTCAGAATCTAGCCTAGCTCTAGCCCTCGGCAACATAAACCCAGCTGAACAACAACCCTCAGTGGGCTACCTAAACATGTCTTCAATCTCTTAGCCTTTGGCCAACTGCATACTGAAATGGCTAGCTGTTTTAACATTTACTCCAGAGTAATTGATAGGTAAGGATTTAATATATTTATATTTTGTCAATAACTAAAATTCTAAACTCTAAAATGAACACCAAACAATCAATCGCAGGCATTTTTAATTGAGTCCATTGGTCCAATACAATGGGGCATGAGGCTTTATCACTTTTGTAACAAGCATGAAAGCGCATTAAGTGGGAGATAAGATTATTAAAAAAAAAAACTTCTGGGCTCTGATAATAATAACAATAATAATAATAATAATAATAATAATAATAATAATAATAATAATAATAAAATAATAATAATAACTGATGTCACACATTTCTCTGAACTGATTAGATGTCCCCTGATCAAAAATAAACAAAATATTTCAAGAGATGTACATTTTCTACCAATGCAGAGTGACTGAGTGCAAAATTTATCCTCCATTTCAGTTTGTTATTTGACTTTGTTACTTGTATTCATAAACTGACCATTGGGCGCACCAGTGCTCATATGACTCCTAGTACAGTAGCTGACTGAGCCCAGAATGTTTTCTTATTTATTCATGAAGGATTAAGCATCATCAACAACGTAGCTTTGTAACCCATTCCATGCACTCACCATACATTAGTAAAAATGGCCTCCTTGCCTCTGTCGGTATCTATGAGGTGCTTAAAGTATTGGCTAAATTTGGATGTTCTTTTAAACTAAGGATTTGTAATGGTGCAGAGGCCTGAACCACAAACCCACACATGTTTAATTAGTATTTTGCTAATGTGTTTTTTTTTATTATTCTTTTTTTTGTTGTTCTTTGTTTGTTCCGAATCTGTGATGAACTTAAGCATTTAAACAAACTGGATGCTGGTAAGCATCATAAGATTAGATGCTGTAGATCTTAACAACCAAGAGCCTAATATGCACAACATCAACAAAAAAAATTCGTTCAGATTTTCAAGTATATGGTATAAAATAAATATCAGGTTGACTGCTATGAGTGACATTCTGTGCTTTGCATTGTGCCCACACTCCATCATGGGTTGTTGCGCACATAGTTTTTTCAATAAAGCTTTCTGTTTCCATGGTAACATATGCCATATATACAATTCTATGTACTATGTAAAGAAAACCCCACTTGTGGACATTTTAAATTAGTCAGTTTACCTAAAGGAAGCCCATCTTGGATATGACCCCAGTTTTAAGTAAACCCCAGAGCTGCTTGTCCTCTAATTAATCTCTGACAGGTTGAGTTAAAGCACAGAATTAGACCAGACTCTATTCTAGCTACTACGGTTATGACTATTGTTACCTGAAAATGTGCTGCACACTCTGTCTCTGTCTTCTCCATTGATTTTAGACTGTGCATAATTACTTTATAATAATATAATATATAATATGCCAAAGGAATAAAGGAGAGCAGCCATGGCCCCACCTTTAGTTCCAAAGAGGTTCTTCAGTAACACAGTTACATCAGTGAGAAGATAACACTTTTGTTGATTTGATCAATCTACAGCTATGTCCAAACATTTTACATCACGCTGTAGAATTAACTAATTTTGCTTCATAAAGCTGAAGAAAACCTGTTGAGTAATGTTACATTAACACATTGAATTATATGCCGCTCTGTAATTTTCCATATACTTAAAAATATGACATTTTGAAATTTATCACGTAACACTTTCCTTTTATTATTGCTTCCGGTAGATTTTTGCAATATAGTTTTGTAGTTTCATTGATTACATGATGTTAAATAAAAGTTGTAAATTCTGTTCATATAGGTTTAAAAAAAAAAAAAGTCTTAATTCTAAAATTCTAGGTGATGCAAAACTTTTAGCCATAGCTGTATATACCACAGGGCTAAGTCACAGCTGCATTGTTTTAGAGAATTTTACAGAATTAGGGAATCACCCCTAAAAACAAGTGGTATACAACCCAGGAGGATTCCTGGTAGGGTAAAGTCCTCTATCCCAGCAGGATATAGGAAGTTCAAATCCACCCTTAGAAATAGCAATGACCTGTTAATTATTTGTATTATCACACTTAGCTTCTTATCATTTTAATGCTGAGATTTTTTTATAATTCTACAGCCGTTAAAAAAAACAAAAAAAAAACAAAACAGGCCCATTGTTTAGAAAGTGTCTGCCGGATATTATATTTTGTCCCAGAAGTGCAATTGTATGTATATATGATACGGGCAAAACCCGAAACTGGGCAATTCTCAGATTGCCCGGGTGATTCACGAATGTATAGGGCAAGGTCCGAAATGAATCTCAAAGATCTTTCATTCAATTTATTTGGCCCGCCTACCTGAGTAGTGTCATTCACTCACTCACTCATCTCATTCATAAAAACTACACAAGAAGTCCAGTTTCAGAAAATAGGCATATATTTAAAAATGTATTTAAAAATGTCTTTTTATTGATGACATGACTATACAAAATATTTAATGAGATATACAAAACCAATTTATTTTAAACAAATTATTAAAATCTATATGTGTTACATACTTAACTTACACTCTCAGTCCCTCTGCTGAATACACTATCCAACTCCTATTAGATCTCCTGTCATAAACACTGTCAAATGTGGATCAGCTAATCATTCATGTTCCATCCAGTAACTGCATCCATCTCTCTGACTGGACAGTTCAATACAACTCCTTATTATTATTGTTATTACGTTATAAGTAATACTGTCCTTTTTACACCAAGTGTCACAGGGTTTCAAGTGTTCCAATGTTCTAATATTGATCTGTGACATAGGTTTTATATATATATTGAATACTAATTGGTTGTTGCCAACGGTACTATGCAAGTGCAAAGCTCGAAAACATAAAATGTAGAATAACATGGTCTGCCCACTGCTTCTAGGCAATAGTCTCCCTCTGACATGTGATTGGTTCACTGTCAGTCCTGCCCCTTTTCAAAGGAACACACCGCTCTTCCCCTGCACTCCTCACAACAAGAGAAAATGGCTGAAAGTGAAAGAACTGCTAAACAGAGATTCTGTGACTTAACAGAAAATTAATTACAAAACATACTACAAAAGAAAGATGCTCCAAACACTAAAATGTTAATTAAAACATTGCTGTCACTGTTTTCTGACTCTGAAATTCAAACTAATTCAACTTCACGATGTAAACAAATATGATGGCCAGGATCTAAACACACTACTACTAAGAAAATATTATGCAGCAGTCAGAAAGTTAAATGGAGAGCTGTACACAAAAAAGACTTTGATAACTATGCAGTATGAACTTCAAAAACATTCTGTTATGTATTTATTTATGTATTTATTTATTTACTGTATCAGCTATATTTAAACAAAATTATAGCCCCCTGTCAGTAACAATAGACTTCCCTTGGGGCAATAATTTTCGACTATGACTCTCCTCTCCAGTCCATATTTACTATATATTGTATATTTAGAGTGAAACTTACAATATTATCAGTGCAGCAATATTTCTGTTTTATCTTAGTATATTATATATATATATATATATATATATATATATATATATATATATATATATATATACACACACACACACACACACACAGCTCTGGAAAAAATTAAGAGACCACTGCAAATTTTTCTTAAATCAGCATCTCTACATGTATGGCAGCCATTCCATTTCAGTGTCTATTGAATTCCAACACAGGCACACCTCATTCTACTGAATGAGGTACTGATTAGGGGATCACCTGAACCAAATCTTATTTAACGAGGAAAAGTATAAAAACCACTCCTGTGGTCATCACTATCCTCTTGCAATAGGACCAGCTGGATGGCAAAACAGTGCTAGTAGTACCTCAAAAGTAATTGGAATCAAAAAATAACTATTGACCATGCCCAAAGAGTTGAAAAGGAAAGTTTTGAGTGAGGAAAAGAAGGGTTCAATTCTGGCTTTACTGGCAGAGGGATACAGTGAGCGTTGGGTTGCTTCCATCCTTAAAATTTCAAAGATGGTAATTCAGAAGGACAAGGTCAAGCAGCACACATTGGGGACAACAAAGCTACAGACCGGCAGAGGGCAAAAACGACTCTCCACTGACCGGGATGACCGCCAACTCATTCGAATGTTATTCAGCAACCGTAGGATGACATCAGGTGACCTACAAAAAGAATGGCAAACGGCAGCTGGGGTGAAGTGCACGGCGAGGACGGTTCGAAACAGGCTCTAGGTGCAGGGCTGAAGTCGTGCAAAGCTAGAAGAAAGCCCTTCATCAATGAGAAGCAAAGAAGAGCCAGACTGAGGTTTGCAAAAGACCATAAGGATTGGACCGTAGAGGACTGGAGTAAGGTCATCTTCTCTGATGAGTCCAATTTTCAGCTTTGCCCAACACCTGGTCGTCTAATGGTTAGATGGAGACCTGGAGAGGCCTACAAGCCACAGTGTCTCACACCCACTGTGAAATGTGGTGGAGGATCGGTGATGATCTGGAGGTGCTTCAGCAAGGCTGGAATCGGGCAGATTTGTGAAGGACGCATGAATTAAGTCAAGTACAAGGTAGTCCTGGAAGAAAACTTGCTTCCTTCTGCTCTGACAATGTTCCCCAACTCTGAGGATTGGTTTTTCCAGCAGGACAATGCTCCATGCCACACAGCCAGGTCAATCAAGGTGTGGATGGAGGACCACCAGATCAAGTCCCTGTCATGGCCAGCCCAATCTCCAGACCTGAACCCCATTGAAAACCTCTGGAATGTGATCAAGAGGAAGATGGATGGTCACAAGCCATCAAACAAAGCCGAGCTGCTTGAATTTTTGCGCCAGGAGTGGCATAAAGTCACCCAACATCAATGTGAGAGACTGGTGGAGATCATGCCAAGACGCATGAAAGCAGTGCTTGAAAATCAGGGTTATTCCACCAAATATTGATTTCTGAACTCTTCCTAAGTTAAAACATTAGTATTGTGTTGTTTAAAAATGAATCTGAACTTATTTTCTTTGCATTATTCGAGGTCTGACAACCCTGCATCTTTTTTGTTATTTTGACCAGTTGTCATTTTCTGCAAATAAATGCTCTAAATGACAATATTTTTATTTGGAATTTGGGAGAAATATCCAAGTGTTTGGATATCCCAAAGTGGAAGCTGCATCTCACCACCCAGGCACTGCCAAGAAAAGGCCGTCCCTCAAAACTCTGCACTCAAACAAGGAGACTTGTGAGAGAAGCCACTGAGAGGCCATCAATCACTTTGAAGGAGCTACAGAGTTCAATGGCTGGGAGTGGAATAATGGTGCACCAGTCAACCATATCAAGAACTCTGCATAACATTGGCCTGTATGGGAGGGTGGCAACAAAGAAGCCATTACTTAAAGTACCATCTGAAAGCACGTCTGGAGTTTGCCAGAAAGAATGAGAGTGACCCAATTTCATTTGTAGTCAGATGAAACCAAGATAGCGCTTTTTGGCCAAAACTCAAACCGCTATGTGTGGTGCAAACCTAACACTGCCCATGCCTCAAGACACACCATCCCTTCAGTGAATTATGGCGGTAACAGTATCATGCTGTGGGGATGCTTCTCATCAGCAGGGACTGGGCATCTTGTTACAATTGAAGGAAGAATGGATGGAGCAAAATACAGGAAAATACTGCAAGAGAATCTGCTTCAGTCTGCTAAAAAACTGAAGCTTGGGAGGAAATTCACCTTTCAGCAGGACAATTATCCCAAGCACAAGGCCAAAGCAACATTGGAGTGGCTCAAGAACAAAAAGGTGAATGTCCTACAGTGGCCCAGTCAAAGTCTTGAGCTCAATGCCATTGAGAATCTCTGGCACTATTTGAAATTGCGGTCCACAAGCGTCGTCCAACCAACCTGAACAACCTGGAGCAGATCTACCAAGAAGAATGGGCCAAAATCACTCCGACACTGTGTGCAAAGCTGGTACATACCTACCCCAAAAGACTTAAAGCTGTTATTGCAGCGAAAGGTGGCTTTACCAAATATTAATGTGTGGGGGTTGAATACTTATGCAAGCAAGATATTTGAGTTTTTTATTTTTCTTAAAAATATTTCCCAACATAAAACCAATGTCACCTTACAATAATTGATTTTGAATTTAAGTGTTTTAACAAAATATCGAACAGAACGAAATTTCAATGTACCATTTGTAATTCAGTAATATGAGAGAATTGGTCAGGGGTCTGAATACTTTTGCAAGGCACTGTGTGTGTGTGTGTGTGTGTGTGTGTGTGTGTGTGTGTGTATATATATATATATATATATATATATATATATATATATATATATATATATATATATATATATATATACCTATTTTCGCAAACTCAGTCTCAGTCTTAATGTGTAGTGGAGTCGAGGGTCGGAAACAAGACTCCCCCAGCCTTGTTCTGAGGGGGGGTATACTATGTCCTTGCAAGTAATCATTTTTGTGCAGGGGATATTGAACACGTTCTCATAGATTATTTTATTGTTTGTTTTTTAGCAGGCAGCACTGGGATGCTCCGGAGGGATGAGGCTGTGCTCCAACTATTTGTATTTTTATTCACACATTGTTTGGGTTCAATGTTTTTTGGAATTCTGTAAGATTTAGTATTATAATAAATGTAGTTATTTAACGCAAGATTGTCCCGACTGAAATGTAAAACTGTATAGCATGTAATAGGGGTAAGTACAGGGTGTAGCAGAGGGTGCCTCTATGTATACAGTAAATTAGATAGATTTCAAATCCCTTTCTAATCAGTCCAGTTGATGAATAGAAACCTAGCTTTTGAGTCACTAACCATGCAGGAGAGCTTTATACTGGGGAATCGAAGACCCTGCAATGTGATACTAGTACTGGGACCTTCCAGCCAGCTCAGAGCAGGCCACTCAATACTATGGATCTAAGAATCACAAAACCCAATAGAATGAATTCAGTAGGGAGGATCTCAGAGCCAGCCCAATTAATAATGAATGTTCTGTACTGGTATCCTTGTGGCTGCAATTTAAACGAACAGAGCTCTATTGAATTAAAAGTTGCTTTTTACTTTTAAATTCCTGTCTGTGTAGCAAAGGTTGAGTGGCCAATATGGTTTAAAAATAACAAAGTGATTTCAGGGAGTGTGAGTGCAAGTGTCAGAACAACATAAAAAATGTTAGGAATCGAGAAAAGGGTGTTTGGCCTATAGAGACATCCTTATAAAAATGTTACCCTAGTATGGTAAAGCATATTAAAGAAACTTGACAAACCATGGTAAATGTATAGTATTACTGTGGTAAACGTTTAGATAGGTTGTAAATTGCAGCTTGCCTGCCAAATGCCCCATCTCATGGATTTCATAGAGCAGAATCTAAACAGTTGTGTTCCTAGTTCCTCTCTCTCTCTCATATATATATATATATATATACACACTACTGTACTATACTTCACCTGGTAAACTATTCCATGCATTTATGTAAAAAAAAAAAAAAGAAAAAAAACTCTCTCTGTGCTAAGTCGTGACTTGGGTTAACTGTATCTATCGTTTAGGATTTTATAAACTTAAATCCACACTTTGTTCGTTTTTTCTCAACTGATCACATTAAAATGTTATTACCTATCCTCCTATCTCATGCAATTAAATCTTGAGATTAGCTTGTTTTCATTCCCCAATGCAATAATAATGAAACAATTCACATTTTAGTGCCTTTCATCACAAAGATCCCAAAGGGCTTCACACATACACACACACACAAATAACAAACAGACCTTTCTGAAACAGTCTAATACAGAATGTGATCAAACAAAAATTAAAAACAAGATAAACAAATGGTTTTCATTGTAAAATTAGAAAAACTAAGATAAAAAATTATTTGTCTAAAACAAATATTTTATAAAATTGGAATTGAATAATAATAATAATAATAATAATAAATAATAATAATAATAATAATAATAATAATAATAATAATGCCCGTTCAATTGATCTAAAAGGTGGCAGATCTAAATAGGACCCTCTCTGGTGTTTTACATGTTTATATGTACAGAAATTAACTAAAAAGACTAGCACATACACTTTTGTTATCTCAGTGGTGGTACATAGAGTCTCAGAGTTTCAGATCAATTCAATAGACTACGATATATTTTTTGTAGTGAGGTGACCATAACAGGGCACAGTATTCTAAGAGGGGTTTAGCTAGAGCAGTATATGTAAACAATCTGAACTGTCAACGATGTGCGTTGCTAACATAACTGCTTAGAATTCTCAGCTGTGGATGAATGTTGTGATTCTATTTCGGTGTACAATTAAGCGTGGGAGACTGCAGCTTTATACTTTGCATGAATTACTGTTCTTTATTTGCCCTTCAGGGCTGATGCGACTATATAAAATGCAAGCACTTTGGAAAAGAAGAAAACATTCCAACAAATTGGAACGCTCCAGGAGTGCTTTAAATTCTGTAGGTTCGCCCTTTGAATTGATAAACAGGCTTTCCCATGTCTTTCTCTGTCAGACTGGAACATCTTGCCCTCTGGTTAATTAAATCCTGCAGCAGTGACTGTCTTTTAAAAACCTGCACACCGGCAATGCCTGCAAGCCCTGTTGCGATGGAAGTGTTTTGTGTCTGGGAACAGTTTCAATATGACTGTGTTGAAGGAGTTTTAAATGGTCTTTGCTCTTAGAAACTCATGTTGAGAGCTAAATACCTGCAGCACTACCCTGCAAGAATCAGCAAATTTCAGCAGCCAAATAATACTAATACTACTATGGCTACGACTACTACCACTACTACTACTAATAATAATAATAATAATAATAAATGGATGATACTGTCATTATTTATAATATTATTTAAAATACAGGCAACTCTCATTAATACAAATTTCAAGGGACTATCAAAAAAATGTGTCTTATCTGTAATTGTTATTATCAGGAGTCGATGCCAATTGCATACTGTCAGTTTTTTTTTGAAGTTACAGTAACACTGAAATCAAATTTCAATTACAGTGCAATGAAAAGTATTATACATTTAAAGGCACTATTCATTTTATTGAAAATACAGTTGTAAGTAAACTTTTTAAAAGTATACACTACAAAAAGAGTTAAATAACAAATTGAAAAAAAAACCTGTTGCAAAGATAACAGTAAATTACAGTGTACTGCACTAGTGAAAATCTATAATGCAGCATTTACATAGTGGTCCCAGATACAGGCATATTTTGATCACAGGCATGTTACAACCACAAAAGCAAGGTGTCCTCAACATCAAGGTATATGCTGATGACTTGCAGCCACAGTTTGCTGTTTTAGTTTACGGCAGTATTATTGTACCCCGGTTTTTCAGAATGGTTGTGTTTGAGGGAATGTTGAAATCTGCAGCAATATCTTTCTTTTTCTTGTATGGGGTTGTTTATCCACAATTTTCAACATCTCCACTTTCGTCTGCAAGGATAAAGCATGTTTTTTTTTGTGCAAGTTGCTCGTTTCAATCCTTCATGAAAATGGCATTAATGTGTGAGCACTATGGCTATAAATGCTTGATTATGCACCAGTTTCATTTTCTCCTGGTTTGATGGCTTAGTTATTTTGGTGTAGATGTTCAGCTGTTTGCATCATGTCCTGTCCATATGACATACACATGAACAATAGGGTAGAAATAGTAATGTTTGTAAAATGTGTCCCCCCCCCCCCCCAAATATCTTTATAGTTTGGGAAGCGATTTCATTTATAATCCAAGTTACAAAACATGACTGAAAGTTTTACTTCAGCTGTGCATATGCAGTCAATCATTATAATGTAATTAATGCATATTTTTGTTATTTATGGAATTTATTCTTATGTTTAACTACAGTTTGTCAGATGTTTGGCAAACTATGTATTGCTATTTTTATGCATTTATGTTTTTTTTTTTTTAATTATTATTTCTACCGTGGTCGGTACAAACTAAGAATTTCTCTAACTAAAGGTAACAAAATCATAATTTTGAAAATGTGACTGAGTATATTCTGTTTGGATTTGCTTGCTTAATAAAGACAACCTATTGCTATCGTGAGTCCTCAAACCTTCAAAGTTGAAATGTGATTTACAGCAAAGAAAAAAAATAAACTACCAAAAGTAGCTGGGAATTATATTTATTTTTTTAAAGAGAAAGTTAGTGAAAGATACTCAATTTCTATGGATTCACTAAGTGGGGGTGCTCAGCTAAGATGCCTTATGTCATGTGGGCCTTGAGCTAAGAAAGTTTGGGAACCCCTGATTTAGTTTACGGCACCATACTGAAGAAACTTCTGGTCACTATTTAAAGAGCATCATGCAGACAGCAATGGGAATCACAAAAGGCAAGGATTGTGTTATAAAGATAAAGAATTGATGCTGTAAATCTCCCGTCTGATTGGAAAGAGTGCCGGGTAAGGTTGGCAGTATACGTCCCTACTTGAGGGTGGGCTGAAACTGGAAGTCTGCCATCTTGAGGAAAGTGTGTAACTGCAAGTACTCTAAACAACTCCATTGCGATCAGATACAGGTCAGGCAGCGATTGGATAAACCATGGCAACGGGCTGATTGCAGGGAAGAGTTTGGTGGTACAAAGGGGATGAAGTTGCGCAAGCACAGCCCCTTGCCCTGAAACGTAACAGACGGCTGGAGCCTTGTTTACTTTTGTTTGTTTTTGTATTGTAGAGGAGGAGAACAGAGCCAGGGGCTGCAGCCACAGAGCCAGCCCAACTCATTGAGCACTGCCCTCACCTCACAACACCAGCCCTCACCACAGCTGCGCTGTTTGGATTACACACTTTTGTGTACAGGTTTCTGGATTGTGGATTATTTTTAAATTGTGATTGTTTTTGTTTTGGCCTGCAAGCCAACCATATAGGGGGTAGAGGGGTGGATCATTTTGTTATTGTTTAAATAAACACCAACATTTTTGGGAGAAATACTGCTTGAACATTGTATCTGTTACCACACCACACATACCTGATGTCAAATTGATATTGGATTTTGTGTCAAACAGGTAGGTTATTCCAGTTTCTTTTTGATCATGTAGTAGACTTACAGTATTACCAATGGCGGCCTGACCCACTGGCAACCAGGCAAATAAGTATACTGGAAAAAAATGTCATTAGTTGTACATAAGCGCACCCTTTTGGTTAAAAGGGAGAGTAAGGTTTACTGTTAGGATATGGAAAGAAGAATGAGCGGTTTTGTTCCGAAGCAGTTTTACAGTGGAGCCTTTTCAACTTCTTTGATGATCTTAGTGTATTTACATGGGAGACATGAGGAACTGGACCCAGGGGAAATATTAGTCAGCTGAGGCAGCATTGGCATGCAATGCAGTATCACAAGCAGAGGGGAAAGCAGAGCCCGGTTGTAAAGAACTGAGTTTTTTTATTATTATTATTATTATTGTGAAATTTCTCAAGCCTGATACCATTTCCCATGTCTATGGTCTCAGTACTATAAACTATTTTCTATTTGAACATTAAATATCTTGTTAGCATAGAGTAGCTGTGAAATACCCCCTCCTGTCCTCCAAAGAGGGAGTTCACAACTGTTTATTTGATTACTATATGCCCCAGCTACAGAAACTGCTCCCCCCCCCTCCCCCACTGTTTACAATATTTAAAAATATGCAATTTGTAGTAGTCACGGATGCTGCTCTTGGCTTTTTTAAATTTAATTTACATTTGCTTCAAAAAGATAATCGGGTTAATGCTTATCATTTGTTAGCTGTCTAGAACAACTATAAAAGCTGCAGTGTACCAAAGTGTTTAATCTCTGTATCTTTGGTATCAGATGATATCCCTTCATGGGAGTCTGGAGCCCATCCCCCCCATTCAGTTATCTTTAGTGTATTCTTGTTTAGATTCACTGTGTTTGTCCCTAGTGAATGGAAGAAATATAAAAAAATTGTATACCAGATTAATCTGATTAATTTGATGTTTCATACCCATAAACTGTCCTGTGTTTAAGAGACATGCAAGTTTACTACTGAGTTTGAGTTTTTTTGTCTCCTTTCAAAAATAGGAGATGATTAAAAACTGCAGTTAATTTTGTTAAAATATGGCTCTAAGACCTTGTACATCTAAACAAAACAGTAATTAAAAATAAAATGACAAATCCTTTAACAATGGTTGGGATACAGATTATACAAGCTACAAGCTATGTACGTGCTTTGAAAAAGTACCAAATAACCAAACAGGAACTCACGTAAAGCTAATTGGTGTGTTGGGTAATTGGTAGCAGCTTCAGCATATACTGCAGTTATCCTAATCTCAGTCATTTGTTCTTAAAGCTGCCAGAATTCAAATGCAATCCCAGCCTCAGGCACTTGCAATTTAGTAAGTCTGTGCTTCCTTTGCCCCTTTGTACAGAGCCATTGCATTGCATTTTGAATGCAGCTGCTGCATTGTCATTGAGGTTTGCACACATAGGGCTTGAGCACTTTGTATGGTGGTTTTGGAATTGGCTGTGTTTAGAGAGGAAGTAGGTTCAAATTTAATTCTTAGGTTTTTTTTTTTTTTTTATTGTCCACTTACCGCTTTAAGATGTTAACAGTCATACGGTTATTTATTGCAGTTACTCAGGTACTGTGTTTTTTAGTTTTTGAGTCTTTGTTAAGGTGCTTTGACTACGAGTTAAGCCGCTCGTCAGTTTGACTATAAGTTAAGGAGCCGCTCTGCAGTTCTAGTTTCCTACCACAGTGTTACCGATAAGTTTCATAGAATAGATCAGTCAAAGAGCCCGTTTTTGTTGGCGTTAGTACCATTTCTTACTTAAGTAAGTAGCAGGGTTCTGAAAAACAGTGTCACATGTCCCCAAATGTTGCTACAGCTGGTTAAATAACGTCCATCTAATTTCTTTGCATTGTTAAAATCTTGAAAACCTTTTACACTTAAGTCTGTTTCAAAGCTGTTTTCAAAATGTCCATTCTAGTGCACAGCGTAAGGATGATTGCCCACATTGTCAAACAGGTCACACAACAAAACAATCCATGATGTGATACAGAACAGAAAAGCCAGAGCACCTGTTCAGTTTTTTTTTTCCTCTTCCTGCAGTGATTTAGAGGACAGATCTCAAAGCCCAGTGCACCAGTGCAGACATTTCGAAAATAGCTTTGAAACGGACTGTGAGAGGGGTATGGGTGATTCACTGAACACCCAGGACTCAGATATTGTCTTTGAAACGGCAAGCAGGCACACACGCTTTATTTACACAAGTGTCAGGGATACTCTGGTGAAACTTTGGGTTGCTTCCAACCATGGTATTCCCCTCAGTGTTTATATACCTGGAGGTGCAGAAATAATAATTTGTAATCAAAAGGAGAAATAAAAGGAAAACAAAAACTAAATAAAACTACAAAGATAAGTGCTGCTTTAAGCACGGTCTCTCAGCCTCCACTAGCCTGTGAGTCACAAAGTACAATGATGCTGTTCTATCCCCTCAGTATACTTTTATGGGGTTGCCCAGGTCCTCCTAAGTTAAACAACTAACATCCCAGGGACTATAATCACCAGTGTGGGTACGTGAACAAAACCAAATTGTGCAGCTGTCTTCTTCAGTCGTCTCCACTGCCTTTTCTTATTCTCTACTGCCGCCTGCTGCTTTATTAGGCACAGGCAGCCTCTCGTTCAACCTCTCTGTGTCATCGCCATGATTGGCAGGCGGGTCGTACGGGGCTTCTGACCCTGTCCTGCACGATCACGCATGCACCCGATAGCCAGCACAGATCTCCTCTATCACACAGACTTTAAAGTTATAGTGTAAAAAGTTGTCACAGTGTTAACAATGAAAATAAAATTTACAGGTACCTTATTTAGGGGATGGTGTAAGGATAGGCGTAGTGCAAACAATTGCAGCTGCAAAATCCAAATTGCCTAGCAGCTAGGCCATTATTTTGCACTGTGGCCTATGTAAACTTAAGAGCAATGCAAATTACTCAACACATACAAATAAGCTGCAATGAGCTCCACCTAAGTTTCTATAAGCCTAAATTAATGTTTAATAACAGCTTCAAAAGAAGTCACAATTTAAACCCCTTGCGGACTAATGATGTTGAATCAGTGTTGTCTACACCCTGTTATGGAAGGTGTACCTATAACTCATGCCTGGCGAGCCCCAAGAAAAAAGTTTGATGGGCCCTAAAATTTTAAGCTTCAAGAATCTAATTTCTAAAACCATTTCCCTAGCCACCCCATATAGTTCATGAGGCCAGTACCTAAATTTTGACTCATTGGTACCACCGAGAGGGGCAAATTCTAACACTGCATTTTTGAAAGTCCTATACCTGTCGATGATAAAAAAATGTATTGTAGCCGCTTTGATCGTGTAGCTTTATATAAAAAGCCATCACTTATAATTGCCCTCCTCATACTGATGAAAAAGCAATTCTACACAAATAATCTCCATTCTCCATTCCAGAGAATCATTGTAAATCAGTTTTAATCAACAATTATGACAATTTTTTTTTTGTTTTGCATTTGTATAAGAACTCTAATTCATTATGTTCATCATCATTTGAGAGACCAAAATCACTGCCACTTTCATCATTTTCACAAGTGTTGAGTTTGCACATGGCTGAGCACTTCATTCCATTGCTCATGCATGGACAGTGCGGTAGCTGACAGGATCTTGCACATTTGCAGACCAGAAGTTCCAGCACTGCTTCAGGTGCTGGAGGACCATCCATCCAGTCTACAGTAAGATCATCTTGGCCATCTCTAGTCTCAAGCTTCTGCCTAAATCCAATGGGACGAAATGTCAGGCCTGTTTTCCAAGCACCCCTTCCATATAGCATTTTCATAGTTGGTTCTCTCTACATGTTTAAACAGACAGTCAGCACAAGGGGGTAACTAATACGACTCAGTCTGACCCTTACTGCTACAGAATAGCTGGTACTGAAAGTCGTTTACCTTGATGTCTTCAGAATTAGATCCATACAACTGACAGGTATTGCAGCCTGTGAAAGCATGGAGTCCTACTGTTGTCTTGCACACACCTGAACCACAGGCACTGCAGACTTTACTGGTGTCGGTGAATCTTGTGCGAGTGCTACTTCCACATTTCAGAAAGAGAGGTGCATTAACTACATCACAGAAGGCAAGTGTCTTGCATATTTACATTGTATTTCTAGGGTTTATGTCACAACTGTGTCCTCGCCAATTACCATTAAAGAAAATCCCCATTATAGCTCATTAATTATTAACCATAATAAACATAATTCCTCAATAAGAACTACCGATTCTGGCTTAATTAGCCCTAAAGAGATTAACAATTAATATTATGTATTTAAGTATTTCAAATCAATTATAAATGTGCATTTGTTATAAGAGAGTAAGAAACCTATCAATCCAAATTATTATTACATTTATTCATATTCTCACAGGAAGAAGAATAAAGGTTAGGCTTCATAGTTAAAAACATATATACATAAAGAAGAAACAAATTAAAACATTCAAGGAAAAGTAATGCATTCTGAAATGTTCATAATGAATCCTTGATGTGCTCTCTGCTCATAGAGTTCTGCATTAGTGAAGCAGTCTTAATAGTTTATCATGCATTGTTTGGTTCAGTCACACATTACGTATACATGTGCCAGCTTCCACGTGGCTAAGTATGCATGTACAATGTTCCAGCATCTAGCTGAATAGATGCACATCAAGTACTGTGGCGATATCAATATCATGGCTTCAATTCAGTTACTTGTAAACACACCATATAAAAAAAAGTTTGATACTTAATCAGTTGGTGCGATGTTTAAAACAAAGTCTTCTTAACACGGACGTCCTCTCTGTAGAAGTTAGCTGTGCAGCAGCGCAGTATCTCTGTGAAGGCTGTAGGCAAAAGCTTTCGTCACTTCGAAGGAAGCCCATCTTCTGTGGAACAGCTTTGAAGATTACATCATTGCGTCTTCGTTGAAGAACTTCCGAGTTTGATAACTTGAGAGTGATTAAATGTTTTGAAGAAAGAGCAAGTGAATCCAGAGCATCCAGAGAGAAGACAGTCCAGATAGAGTGAAAATCCTTGTTTTGTGTTTAAATAACATGATGTATAGGCGTTCCCTTGTACTGTTAACAAATCCTTGTCGATCCTTCCATTGGTTCACAGTATTTGATACAGTTGCATGTCACACAAAAAGGGTGTTAGAAATGGAATGTATCCGCCTACTTCGTTAAAGGATTTTCAATATAACTTTAGTTCGATTCATTGGAGAAGCATACAAAATTCATTATCTTTACAAAATTACAATTACAAGCATATACAACACATTATAATACAATGAAAGGATAATATTTAAAAATAGTTTAAATATTTGTTTATAATATTCATTTAAAACACAATAAACACTTCATAATTATTGGGAAACTTACTATTAAATAACTATTAAACTTGTGTCCACAAGTTATGTAATTAAAATGGATTCTTAAAGCATTTTAACTAACTTAACGCAATAATGCTAAAACTGCACTGTAGCTTAACAAGTTTTATGACACCTTAGGAAGCCAGACAATCAGATAGCATTTTGGAAGGTGAACTTCAAAGAGTTAACACAGTTTGTGGCCTGTGCCTTACCTACAACTTTTGAAGTTCTGTGTTAACAACCCAATCCCTACAGCATGTCACACAGACAAGAAATATATCCGAGAAATGCTTATATTAAAATTAGTTTAACCATGAATTTCCTTGACACAAGGCAGAGCAGACACACACCTGTGTCCACAGAAGTAATGACAACTGCTGTGCGTCCAGATTTTGCAGCATGAGAAGCATGGAGTAGGGGTCTTGCATCTGCTTTTCTTGGTGCGACTCTAAATCAGGCACCTCTTCACTGGTGTCCTTTGTAATTTCATGTTACAAAAAGCACTTTGTCATCTGTAACCAGTTCTTGAGTCCCGGTGGCCCATTTCACAAAAGTCCCGTGATTGCGATGTGCTTGCGATGAGGTTGCAATGACGCAGAGGTCGGCGCTGCATGCGTTTCATGTAGCAGTTTGCAAGTGCCGTCGCTTGCGGTTACTCTTTTGAGATCTGCGATGAATGAAATCACTAAGGCCCAGATATCTGAAGCAACACGCAGTCCTCTCGCAAAATGTGTGCTTTGAAAAATTAGTGATTTTGCACAAAAATTGATCAGATTACAGAGTTAAGGGCAGTTCACACCAGACACAGCGCTCTGCAGTCGCCACAGACCACTGTTCACACCGAGCGCAACAGGGGAAAGTCAGTGGCCGGTCTGTTGTTTCGTCACGGCTACATGTACAAGCAACAAACAGTAAATGCCACACTTTCGAACATCACAGGTACTGCAGAGTAACATGCAAGGACGTGGAATGCACGCCATGTCCGGTGAGAACGGCCCTTAACTCTAATCAATTTTAAGGCACAGTGACTGATTTGGAAAATACACAATGGCAGGTTTGCAAAGGAAAGCCTTTTTTTTTTTTTTTTTTTTTTTTTTTTTTTAAAAAAAAATTTACAATTATTTAAATGGCTGGTCAACACAAATGCGTTTTATTTGGCAAGTTTTCCTGAAGTTTGTCACAAAAAAAAAAAAGTTGCAGATGATCACTGATGCAGTAAACACTGCTGAGGAGGAGCAAATAACAGTAGCTGAAATAAGAAAGAAATGGATAGATCTAACAAGCATAAATAAATTAAAAGAAGGGAGATGAAAAAGTTTTAAAGTTGATTGAGGAAAACCAAAATACCTCACTGTTGACAGAGCTCTGGAGCTGTGTAGAAGTGACAGGCTGAACTTTGAAGTTCTATCCATACATATATACATACAGTACATACATAAGAAAAGCCCTTCAGCTGTGTAGAAAAAAAAAAAAAAAGTCAACGCTGTGCAGCAAACGTATTTAAAGAAAATGTTTACTGATCTGTGCTACCTTTTCTTTCTGCACAGCTGAAAAGGGGCTTTTGGTCGAAATGTATGTATCCAGCTAAGCACACTCGCTAACTTGACACATTTATTAGCCTTTACTAGGGGGCATGCAAGGTAATCAAGCTGCATTTAGCCTCATTACTTACATTTGTTCAGCAGGTAATAACATAGAGATGGCTGCTGCACCAAAGCTTCGTTATTGCCGTGGTGAACTGTAGCCGAGATGAATTGAGGAAAGTGCTTTTAGTTTTTGTGATTTAGGAATCAGCAGGTTTCTTTTAGATACATTTAGTTTTTATCTAGTAAGAAGGAGGCACTTCTCATTATTTTTGTCACTTGAGTTTGATCCATTTTATTTATTTGTAACATGTTTGTGTGCTATTTAACTTATTTATTGTACACATTTAATTTTGTTATTTATTATTATTATTATTTCCATAATAATTGCTGCACGGCCTGGTCACCAGTTGTCAGAGCTCCTGGTTTCAGACTGTATTTTCTGATCTCTCTTGGTATTTTGGAGTCTTTTACAGTCTCCTCAGTTGATGATCAACTGGAATCTTCATAAAAGGGTTTTCTGACCCTAGCTGAACTGAGAACCCTCCTTGTTTGAAGTGTTGATAGATTCCAGGATTTTCAGTGGGGAGCTTGGACATATCTGCATAGTACACAGGCAAATATCGTGAGTAGTTCATCTTATCATAGGTAAAATACCATGGGATCATGGCATGGATAGCAGTCATGTGA